>NC_046613.1:4713166-5013166 GCF_900324465.2 Anabas testudineus | reverse complement strand
GTCAAGAGATCAACAACAGCCAAGGCAGAACATGCTGTCTTGCCTGTACTGATCTGAATTTTTTTTTTTAACTGTGAAGCCTGGTTTTCAAACTGTGCCAAATAAATGATAACATATTACAGTTGTGACCTTCCAACTGCAATCGATTCCTGTATTCATTCATTATTTTCAGCTGGTAAATATTATTATCTCCTATATCACAATCTACAATCTAGTCTGCCACTGAGAGTAGCATTTTTCATGAATATACCTAAATAAAGATCAGTGCGTCTCTCAGCGATTGAGCACACACTAACATATACACCCATGTTTAGGTTAAAGTAGGCTTCATTCATACATGGTTTGGCCCACAGAGACATGCCGCCATATGAGTCATCTGTTGAAATCTGTGCTACAGTTTACGCTTGTCACGCACAATTACATGGTGTGACAGTGTGGACTGAAAAATGTAGTGGAGTTCATCATCGTATATAAGCAATATGGCTGGATAGCGACTCACACTGCACCAAGGCTCTAAAACACTGGACAATGCATCACTACTTTCTGTTACTCATGCCACTGTTGGTCTTTTCTTTCATCAGAAACAACAAGCTGGTTGGTTCAGCTTTTAAAACCTTTCAGCAAGCTACTGCCAGTAAATTCACTGTGAGGCTGAAAGTTATCCAAACCCAAGTGGGAAAGACTTTTCATGGTTCAACTTTGTGTGTTGTTCAGGACCAAAAAAAGACAAGCAGTTACAACACTGCATTACACCATCGTAACCTCAGCCTCTCCTTAACTTAACCCTCAATGGCAAATACTGTGCTTTCAGTGAGACAACAGGCAAAACATAAATAGCAATGTATCAGGCAGCACTGTAAATGGTTTTCAAAGGAACCATCACAACATTGCTCTGCACAACTGTACAGGAAAGAGTACCAATAAGGCTGAAAAGTGCAGATATGCGAAGTGCAGACCATTTATCATAACATGAATGCACCCAGTCAAGTGCCACAAAAACAGAACTAGTAGCAGAAATGGCAGCAGCAACACACCCAATCCCACACCTGAGTGAAGGAGCAGAGGACTCAGGTGCTGGCCCCTAGCCTTAGACAAGAAATAGCTCACTGGGCAGCAGAAAAACACGGTTACACAGACCAAGATTACTGGATTAAGAAATTATCATACATTAACATGTAAGGACTTTAAACAGCAGGGCATCAACCAAAAATCATCTACAATGAATGTAACTTTCTGTCACTTAAGACTGAGAGCACTAGTCTATGCAACGCTTCAGAATGTGCTACAATTTCCACACAAAGTGTGTCAGATTGTGGTGTAAACAGAAAAAACCTTCAGTCACTAACAAAAAACACAGTTAACACACTCCTACTGTCCATCTGTACAAGGACATCACATGCTCTCTTCAACTCAACATCCTGCTGACATTCCTAGAGTACCTCTTAGAGCTGCCCAGTACAACCGGTCCTCTGCTGTTGAATATTGGATTTTTAACAACTTTGCTCAAGGGCATAACGGTATGGGACCAGAGGGATTACTCCCTCACATTTCCTACCCACATTTCAGTTCAATGACTAAAACTCCAGACCTTTCACACAGTGTCAGATAAACAGGACCATATTTAGACAATTTCTGTCTGCTATTAAAAGTTATGTACATTTACAGTACACTTTCTAACCTCTATGGAGATAGAGAAACTTTAGTCTTGCTAATTCATTAGAAATCTAAAACTGAAATTAAAAGTTTTAAGAACCGTTGCTGTTGCACTCAAAATTATGGTCAGGTGCATCCAGTTTGCTTTGCTTTTCCTTGAGATGTATCTAGAGTTTGACTGGGGTCTATTTATGCCAAAATAAATTGAATAGAAGTAAAAACATGTTTTCACTTGGGTTATTATGGTTTAGCAATTTTATCTATTCAAAATCAACACTACAACATAAAAGTGTAAAAATAATGAATGTACTGAACCACTGCATTTAAATACAGATGCCAACACAAAACTAAAGATCACTGCAGCAATCCAGGAAAAATAAATGTTAGGCTGTCCTGACATTTTTGTCACTACAAAGTTTTAAGGTGACGTGCGGTGTTCTCCCACAAGCTGCAGATCATGTTGCAGACTTTGAAAGAGGAGAACAAAAGGTGGCAAGGACCAGGACAGATATAACAAAGACCCTCTTGTGTGCACAGTCGACACTATATCTCCCAAAGTCTCCATCCCTTGGTGCTCAGGAGATAAACACTCCCCTCAAGCCTCGCGCTAGAAAGATATTGGGCACATTAACCAAGAAAGGAGAAAATGAGGGTCTGCACGAAACCCTATCAACTTGAAACTCCAAACAAATCCACAGACATGCTCAATGCTAAAATCTATATGGATCAATGAACAGACCAGCCTGTCAGCTGACATGCTGAAACTCAACAATCTTGGAAAAACAGTCATTTAAAATATGCAGTGCATTTGCAGTATATTACTAGATACACAACTTGCCTTACTAAACAAATACCTTCCTTACTACAAATGTCAAAATTTGTCATGTGACCCGACAAGATGATGTGTTTTAAAGACTTGCTATATGTTTTATCAAAATTAAGCTAATCTTGAATGTTGAGGATGTGCTTTAACCTTAAATTCAGCAAATAATTGCGAAAATAGTCAATAAATAGTCAATAACAGTTGTGTGCCGTTCTCCTGACTGAATCACTAATAGAATCCCCTGCATCTTATTTTGTGTGCGTTATTTTTAGTACTGACATTACTAAATATAACAGCTTGTTTGCTGTTCACTTCCTGCAGGGTACCGCTGCTCCAGAAATACTGTGGATTTGCTCTGTAGCCCGGGGCTCCACCTTTAGATTTTATTTGGCCATTCATAAGTTTCTCAACTTTCCTTTTTAAGTTCTGTGTGAGATTCCTGTGTGTGCACACAGCCCTGCAGTCTTATTGTACCATATTGTGGGCAGTGATGGAGGTATTTCCATATTCTGAATAGGAACAACCAGAACGTGTGTTCAATTTACAACAACAATGAGAGTCATCAATAAGAACAAATATACGAGCACATCTAAGGTTTAAAAACACATTATGTACCTGATATAGATTTTTCTTAGGACTTTTCCTAAGAACAACTTAAAGGTAAAAAAAAAAAAAGCTATTGGTGAATGGGTCCCATTGTTAGTTTGTTCAAGTCTGCAGGTTTGGGGTATAAAAAGTGGGAGAGTAAACCATTTTGTTTTCTTTCACTTTCAACTTTGCTCAGACAACTTTGATGTGGTGTGGAAAGGGTTCGTATCTTCCTGGAGAATAAACAACAGATACCTTGTACGTGTTACGAGAAAGGCATTAACCCATAATCCAGAAAAAGACATGCTGTGAACTGTCCTCTGAAGTAGTATCTGCTTTTGTCACTAGGTGGTGCATTTTAGTGTTTAATAAGATGAAGTTACATGTTTGTTGATCACTCAAAATTATAAAAATATATGGATCTTGTTCACATGAAATGAAGAAATAGCATCACAGTGGCTTTCTGTGCTCTGTGGAGTTGTGTGGATGAATACTGCAACAGTGCAGTGTAGCTAAGGCTAAACTTCAACAGAACGTCACTTCTATCACGTAGATAAGGTAGGATATGTGTAATTGCTAATTTAATTTATATTATGTATAATAATAGTTTTTTGTAGTGAACATAAATCACATAAGTGATTAAACAGTTACTAAATAGTGCCACATTTCATAAATTGTAAACAATTAACCCTATTGTTGGTTGTTAATGTTGTGGACTGACAATTTAGTAAATCGCTTATAATTTGCTGTCTTATTTGTAGTGTTTGAAAGTGAGGACTCTGATAGCACAGCATGACTAGGGTGCTTCTTTGCTGCAGTTTACTGGTCCCTTCATTTTACAGTACTTGTTGGAAAGAGAGGACCTTCCCACCACTTTCACACATTTCTGTACTTACACCAATTTAAAAAGCACATGCACTTGACTAAAAAGCACAATGATGCAAAACAGATATAAGCTATAGAATAATAATATCCGAGTCCAATGAAATATGTTGAACTATAGATGTTAGTTCAGCTAATCTTTTATTACAGTAAGGCTGCAACAGCAGCACTGCTTGCAAACAGACACATCTGAAAGCATCTTACAGTTTGACGAAAACACACATTAAGTCACAATCTCTGTGGTTTTCTTTGACTCACTTCAAAGAGACCATACATCAGTTTTCCTCTTTTATTCCATGAAAAGCCCCAAGGGCAGACGAGGATGAAGGCAGGGGAAAGGAATCTAAGCAAGGCTGTCTGCCTCTGTCCAATTATAGGCACCTCATTGATGCTTATTTGCTGCTCAAAGTAGCTCCTTAGTTTACTCAACAAATATCAAATGGTTTACTAAAAAAATGATTAACTGTCTCCATAATACGACTCAGAAATGCTACAGAAACAGGCCACTGATTTCAGTATTTCTTCATTTCCGCTACATAAAAGCTAAAGAAAGCCTAAGACCTGGCATGCCAGTGGTCTCGATAGAATTAGGGTCTAGCTCAAAGTCTTATGACATTTGCTGTCAAATAGACACACGAAAAGAAAAAAACAAGATAGTAGGTGATTTTAACAGCAGGGCAACGGCTTATAAAATGGGTCGCTGCTTTACGGAAGTTTCTGTGAGTATAACAGCTTTTAGACAAAAGATGTGAAAGCGGGGGCTCCCTTATTCAACCACAGGATCCTTGGAGAGTGGCATGAAGGAAATGAATGCTGCTGCCAATCACTCCTCACTGTTCACAGGCTCTTTTTCAAAGACCCTGCTTTGCCTTTCAGTTCTTTGGAGGAGGGGAAGAAGGCTGGTTAGCCGACACACTCAACTCTTCAGTGCATGGATGGTTTTACACACATTTTTGAGAGAACTGGTTATTTTTGCGGCTGACTGACTGAAAAAATATCACATTGCTTAAATTTTCCCTATTGTAAATCACAATTGCATAAAATGGAAAAATTACATTTTGAGGTTTCAACATGTGAGGGAGATCTAACACTAGCTAAACATCTATAGCTGTACAAATCCCACTTTTTTACCCATATTGGAAAATTTGCTTTTAATGGAGAGGTGTTATGTTGTCTACAGAATACTTATTTTGCGAAAGGAAAGCCCAGAGTAAGTATGCATATAAGTCTAGAAAACAGATTCTCTCAGTGACCACTTTCCACAGTGAAAAATTCCTCTGAGTAATGTTTTAGGTATCAACACCAATGGTGATTCCACAATGGGAAGCTGGGCTCAAAAAGGTCATTATTACAGCAGACAGCGAACAAACCTTATTTGTATTTTTACTTCATCCCTCATCTAGTAAATAATCACATGAATGGTCAGAAAGTCAGGAAACTGAGCGAGAAAGAAAGATTTTTAAACCAGTGGCACAGGTTGGACCATGGACTTTATAAAAGTTATGCACTTCAAACTTTGTTTCTCTCCAAAACAGAGCACAAACAATGTGTCAATCACATTGTTGATCAACAATACATTTTGCCATTTCTCCTGAAAGTAAATTACACTTGTCTAAGACAATATTTCTTATTAAATACAGTTTAAGAGTCGACTATACTACAATAAATACTGTAGGTTTTAATCTTCAAATACATTCCAGGTCAGTTTTGACCTAAATAGGAATCAGTTTCTTCCCTGTGGGTCTTGGTTCATACCACAATAACTTGCCATGTGAAGGGATTTTTTAGCATTTTTCCACTACCTTCCAGCATAAACTGCTCCTTTGGGTTAAGTATGGCTTAGGTAATTGAATTTAAGCTAGCAGCTGTAACACAATTCAAACCAGGGATGTGGGTCTTGAGACAGAGCTGACATGGGAGTGGAGGGTAGGAATGTTTGCGTAGAGCAGGATTCTTCAGGACAGTTCACTACCCGTTGGTCATATGCAAAACCAATCAGGGATGCTGCCTGCAGTGCTTCTGTAAACAAACACTCTGCGTATGAAAAACCTTTGCTTCAATTCAGGCATGACGTTTTCCTGTATAGTTGCCTTACTGACCCCTTGAGAATCAGGTTGTTTGGTAAAGTTATCAAAATTACATCCTGAACAGACAGTCCAAGTGCAGAGGGAAAAAAGCACAGCAAGACTGCATTACTTGGTGATATCATGTTTTTCCTATTACAGTGATGTCTCTATGCTTTATTGGCAAATCCAATTTTATTGCCATACTGAAACAGAGGTTTTGCAAAGCACACAGGATACAGACAATGATTTTCAAGAAATTTCCAAAATGGTCAGGATTCATTGGGTTTTTCTTTTTTTAGTAACACGTTTGAGTGATCGAACCTAATGCAATGGTGGAGAAACTGGAAGACTTGTAAACGGTGCAATATGAAATGGCTGGAAGAAGGTGGCTGAAGAAGGTGACAGAGCCCAACCAGTCATGTGTTGTGTTTAACCTGAACTTGGTCTTACTCAAACCCTACCGAGTTACCTCGGCCTACACTGGACCTTGATGTCATAGTGGTCCCCCTGTTTCTAACCGTCCTTTTCATCACACATATGCTGCTTGCAGCAATCTAAATATAGGACTGTAATCATGTAACATACTTACGTTACGTACAACAACTCTGAGTTCTCTAGAGTTTAGTATGAATTATGTAGCATAGTCTATGTGGTAAACTGGATGATAATCATTTGTAAAATGTAGCCTTAGCGGCATTACATTGATTTTTTACATTTTAGAGAAATAATGACAAATTACTAACATGGTAACACTGACGGTGTGTGATGTTACCTGATGGCACCGTTATGGGTGACTTGATGTGCTTCATATTTTAAGTGGAAGATTACAATTTTTGCTCACTATGGGGCAGCCCTGAATTTTATGAGACCTGTCCTTCACAAACTGGTTTAAAAGGTCACTTCATGACACTGTAGTGAGACTACCTGGTAGCCGATCACCACTGTGAGGCTGGTGCTAGTTTCAACCTCCCTCCAACATATATTTTTTCCCGCTACAGCATCATGGAAGTTTCTTACACACATACTTTTAGCTCCACAGTAGTTGTCAAACATTAAGAGATTTCTCCACACGACCAGATGAGGTTTCAGGCAAACCACAAGAGAGGCCGTGGTCTGGCAACAGAAGATTAACTATAGCATGATGGAGAACAAGAGCAACCAAACTGGACAGAGTCAGTCTACAGTCTAACACCAGTCAGATTATAGAGATCAGAAAAAGAGCTGAAATGTTTTTGCAACAGCACAGTGAGTGATAGTTTGATGCTCCTGTCAAAAAGCCAGTGACCAAAATTATACAATTTACCTTTTTATGCATTTTTAAGCATTAAAGTGCCTGTAGACTTCCACAACATGAATCAATATCTGCTATATTTGCCACATATTTGCATAAATGATGGTACTGCTTGAGTTAAAAGATCAACAAAAGGACTAAACACAGTCACAAGCGATCCAGTATTTCAGTTTGATGGCACTGAATAAGTCTGCAAATGCAGCATGATATTTTAGCCAACCTACTTTGTTCTGAAGATACTTTCTCCAGGATAAATGGACACCAGAAACTAATTTTGCTGACTCCTCCTGAATAACATCTGATGCAAAAATGCTGATGTTTCTGTAAGGTGATGACACATTTATTTACAGGGGCACATTAGCTCATGTGAGAAGAACCAACATGGGCATCATCCCTCCATAAAGACGTTTAAATACTAGCACTTCTACCCCCTCATCAGACAGTGATACAGTGATAATTATATGGTAAATGACTAGTTTCCAAATGCACCCTCAACACATTTCCAGTAAACCCTGAATTAACAACTTAGGACCAAACCAAAAACTGGCTCAACCTTGGCACTGGAATGGAGCAGGCAGACACGTGCAGCAACATAACAAGAACACCTAGAGTAACAGTACCTGAATTATGAAGAAGACAATTTCCAATGTTCTGCACACAGATATGTTGACATATCAAACACAACACAGCTGTCATACTCTTCCCATCTTCAGTGCTTCAGTGGATGTGTTTGCTTTCTGGTTTCAGAGAAAACTGCATAATATCTACTGTTGGCAAGTGTGCACAGGTGCAGTGATTTAGGTTAAATATGAAAAGATTTTTTTCAGATTTTTCATTAGTTTTAATCCAGTGTGGCATTAGCATTGGTTTTGCTCATAATTAACACACTAAATAAATCAAATGTTTGATGTGAATGTATTAAGTTGTTATGTTGTTTCACTAGATGTTTCACTAGAGCTCAGTGCTCTATCACACAGAAAACTATAGCTGTGAGGTGGACACTAGATCAACAGCTTCACCACACACACACACACACACACACACACACACACACACACACACACACACACACACACACACACACACACACTGACAGAGACACTGACTACAAAGTTTGCAGACAGCTCTCAGCTCTGAGATGAGCAGGCCTTACCTAGAAGCTTCTTCACCTCCTCCACGCTCATGTATATGTTGACATGAGGGCTGTTGTTGTTGTTGTTGTTGTTGTTGTTGTTGACGCCTGTGGCACTGCCGGGGCTGGCGAGGCAGCCGGCCCCTTCCAGCAGCAGGAGGAAGAAGAACCCCCCCAGCCTCCACAGCACCGAGTGTGGCCAACCTCGGGACTCAGACGGGCTGCCAGAGCCGTGAATCAACCCCAACATAGCAGTGGTCGTCTGGCTCGTCGTTCTCGGTGTTCCCCAGTCGCCAATTTCTTTCTCATCCGTATCTCAAGTTAATCCCGGGAGGCGACATTACTCGTTACTCTTCGCGCCGCGGCGCCACTTGTGGCCGTAACTTCTTTTCCACTAACGTTAGCCCGTTTTGTCCTTTCTTGCTAGCAGACACGGGCTAAATTAGCCGCAGCAGGCTAACTGTAGTCGGGCTGTGCTAACCGCCCGCCGCCCGACTGTCGCTCAACGTTGCTGAGATTTACGACGCTTTCCAGGCACAAAAATGACACACCGGATATCGTCACATGGAGCTGCTTTGATATGTGCAGGCACAAATGAAAGAAGTGTCGTGAAGTAGCGGAGGAGCTAACATCTGCAGCTCTCTGCCTCCATGGTCTTTTCCTCTGTCTCAGTTTTCACTCGCAGCAGGAAGGGGGGGGCTCCCTGCTCCAACTCAGTGCTGCCTTTAGGTCCGGTCGGAGAGAATTTGTTTTCAAACTTCTTTTAAACGAACGAACCAAATCGTGTATAAAGTGGCCGAGTTTGACACATCGAGGACACATCCACGCAACTAATTATCTAACTTATACTTCTACCTGTGTCCACATTGTTGTTGTCGCATAATCCTGTTCGCATATTTACAAAGACTACCTTTAAATAAAAGAAAATGAAAAAAAAAAAAAAGATTGAATACCCGCAAAAGTGTCATACACTACCAATAAAAGCTAAGCTCAGAAAACAGTTCATGCGAATCCAGTGCTAACTAATAAGTTATCAAATAATTTCAAGGACAATTAAAATCTCACTGTGCGCACTCCAGTTGGCAGTAGGAAAGGCACGTATAATGTGCACATTTCGAGGTTTCCTGAAGGCAGCACCAAAAAACCTCCAGTCAATCTGGAGAACAAGTGTGATGTTATCTTCAACATACCAGAATTAGGAGAATTAGGAGGAATAAACTGTTTGAGGCCACTAAAACTAGAGGTTTGACACCAGCTTTAAAATTAAAACATAAAATTCAGTTCATTCTAATCTGTATGCTGTTATTAAAAAACATCTTCCTTTGCACTTAAAAAAAGGAACATGCTCTTTTCTACTCACATCTCTTGAAACAGAAACACTTTTCTGACTTAGATTTTGTTTGCTTGCCTTGTTCCTCACTTGTAAGTCGCTTTGGATAAAAGTGACTAAATGTAAACGTAAATGCAATTAGGTGTTTTGTTTTCAGGGCTGTGCCAGTGGTTTTTAACTGAGTGAACAGGAAGCCGTGGGCAAGTGCACTTTTCAAATAACATAATAAACGTTTTTCCCTTAACCTGTGGTATCGTGAAACAAAAATAAAGCACATGTATTTTATTTACTTGGAGTGCATGAGAAGGATTATGAATGATCATTAATTTATCATTTCATCTTCATTTCACTGAATAATAGACAACAAAAAGACTGAGTTGTTGTTTGAACATTTAGTATGTCATGCAGAATGACAAACCCAGTGAAAATACTTACTGTGCTTTAAAAAAAATCAAGACTCAAGAAACAGCAACAACATTTTAACATTTTTATTATTAAAATATCCACCTACAAAATGGTCTATAAACACTATTTACACAACAGTCAGCAGAGCTTCCTGCTAAGACACAGAAAGATATTTTACACAGAAAATACTGTGCACCATTGTCAGAGAGGGAGAGATGAATCTACGAAATGTGAAGAAAAAATACATTTCCCATCGTCTTTATAAGGAGATCGTGGGGCTGGTATAAACAGCGGGACACTCTGAAAACTCTACAGTTATTTCCCTGAGGGACAAACCTGCAGCTAAATCACAAATAGAAACCTCTCCTAATGTGTCACCATGGACGTAGCAATGAGGTATGTAAGGTCTCTGATGCAGTGCAGCAGACTTCTTAACATTAATATTTGCATACACATGCTTGTTTGTGTGAAAAATCCACATCTCAAATCATAAATGATTTGGGCCATTTTTCATTTGACTGATTGAAGTGTCTTTGCGACGCATGGAGCTGCAACCACAGCTCCCAGGAATTAGCAAATGCAAACGGATTTTCAGATGACTGATGATCTCTCTCTGAAATGTTACAGTGGGTCCTGACAGGGGTTTTCAGCACACACAAAAAATGATCATAATCAGTTACTTCAAGTAGATTATAAACACCAAAATTGAAGTAAGGAGGTTTTTCACATGACAGTGATGAGTATCCAAGTGCTGTAAGAAAAAAAGACAACAAGAGACTTACTATTAGGATAACTGTTGAAAGGCTTATGATCTGCTACATTAGCAGAGAATACACACGGTTGAAGGAAATGTTTCAACATGTTGAAGAACATGTTGTGTTCCAAAACAAAGAAACAAACCTTCATTGTTGTCTGTTTGTTCTTCTGGCTGTTGAGATAATTAAAATTAGCATGAGAAAAGAATTGCATTGGTTTATTTTTTTTAAATACAATCATCATCACTGTTTAGACGGTCTGTGAGACTCACTCTGATTTTTCTTGGGAAGCATCGGTTCACAAATCTCTCGATAACAAACATCCTGTTGTACTTTATATGTCCTTTTGTACCTGTGAAGAACTAAACATGCTCATCTGTTTGATCCATTATGGTACACATAATCTCTTCTGTTTTGTATTCAGCCGTTTGAACAGCACATAAGTCATGATAAGTATAAGAATGCAAGGAACAGGAGATGTGTGTCTGATAGGACTTACAGATAGTGGCACACTCCTCCCTCCCAGACAGGTACACTCTTGGTTTCAGAGTAGAGACGGGTACAGGGGTGTGGTACTCGCTGGCACACTGCAAACACACAAAAACATGAGGTATTGTCAGCAGGGGAGAGTCTGCTGGATGGTTTAGGAGTCGTGGGATGGAGCCAGGCCCTTCTCTCTGGCTGATGGATGGTTTTAGGAAAGGAATGTTTAAACAATCTGACGCAGGGTGTTTAGAGCAAGAGAAGAACTCTAGAGGGGTGAGGGTATGTCCTGTGTCTCCTTACACACAGCTTCATCAACACTCAGTTATTAGTGGAATCAAACTGATACTGTTTTATTGTGTGTGACACTGTTGCAGTGGGGCAGGGGGAATTCAGGGTTAGGGTAGATATCAGAGTATGTTTAATATTAATGTGATAAATATAGTAAAACTGTTTTCTAATTTAAATGATATACTACAAGTGAAATTATTATTTTCTAAATTTCTTCTTTTTTTAAATTTGTTATAACACAACCATGTAGACATCCACTGTATTTGTCATCAGCCAGTACTATAAACAACTCCAGTCACATTCAAAATGTTCAGTGTTCATGTATCAGAACCAGACTTATCATAACATATAACCTTAGCAGTTTAGGGTTATATGCCATAATACATTCAATCTTAATGCTAATGTTTTGAAGCCATATGACAGTCCTATTGCATCTATAATTCACCCAATGTACAAAGGTTAATGAGTTCATACAATAAAGAAATCATCCAGAAATAATTCCAGTTGCTATCACACACACCGTTGTGTCGCTGAATTTTGCACTTTACCCTGCCTCATTTTATCTTTTTGTTGTTGTTCTTATTACATTCAAATAGCTTGATTTGTGCATGTACCACTTCTAGAAAAGGCATAATAATACTAGATAAAATTCTTCATCAAATTGGTTTGTCAGGAAGCTCCAAATAAATGAATTGAGACAAAAACCTGTAAGTGATAAACAAAGCTTTTTGATTTCCACAAATTAGCTAAATAAATATCTATTTATTACATTAGAGTTGTATACAGTACATTCATGTGGGAGGCACATAATAGGAGTCATGACCAAAAGACCTCTCGTCCAGATGGCCGGGCAGTTTCCCATGTATAACTGTCACAGACACATTCAGGCAGCTCAACTCACAGTTTGTACATTAAGCCTGAAAAATTACCACATCAACAGTCACCTAATGACTCTTCATATAATATCTTCATCAAAATTCTGATATTCTAATATTTAGGTTGATTAAGCCCTTTGACTACTTGTTCTGATTTTCCAACCAAAATAAGACAAGTTTCAACAACTAGGCTAAACATGTTTCTATGTGGTGCTCGGAAGACAGCAAATATGAAATTATTGGAAAGCTATTTTACTGAGATAATATACTATTGCCTTATGAGAAGTACAAAATCCTCTTTTCATTCATTCAAAAGAAATACTGAATTATACTGTAGACGTAACAGTGGGTCCTTAAAAAGGAAGGAAATAATATAAAACCTTGTTCCTTCACTGACACTGTACATTCATGCCCCTAAGCCCTAAAGTTAACTAAGCCATTCATAAGTGTCAGAGGTCAACTGTCAGTGGAGTGTGTTTCATTCTTTTAAGAAACCAGAGACCTACTGTATACATAGCTTGTTGTTGCCACATAGTTTCAACAATAAAATGTAAGTGTAACATAGATTATAAAGTAAGTCTACAGCCTGTGATGCTGCAGCTACTAGAACTTTTCAATATATCGAAATAAGACTGTAGGTCTTACACCGACAGTCAGCTAGCATTCAGCTAGTGAGCAGACATCTTTCAGGAAACATGTACACATGTACATCTGTCTGAGTGCACATGAATGACTTCTGGACATAAATTAAAAAGATGTGATGCACTTAAAATTACATAAATTATGCTGGTCAGCGGGACAGAGAGCAGGGTCGTGTAATTGCAGTATATAGGCCTTTTATTTCAGCTGGTTGGCATTTTGTCAGCACTGAGGGAGCCTCATAGACATGGCTGGTGAGAGTGAATGTGGTGATGTAACAATGGTAATCATTCATGGGCTTAACAACGATTGGATGAATTGCCATTAAATTAGGTTCAGGTGTTCAGATGAAAGAATCAACTATAACAGCTTTGGTGAGGTGAGTGACCACCCAAAACATTTGCTCATTAGCCAAACATTGTTCTAGTTTCACTGAATCCACTCTGTGCATTTGTGTGGAGAGGAAGCACATAAACTTACACAGTTCACACTGTCGGCCCTTAAACCCCACTGTGCAGTTACAAATGAAGGAGTCTCCGTCGTTCACACACGCGCCCCCATTCTGGCAAGGCAGACTGCGACAGTCCTGCGGCAACTCTAAAAGACAACAGCTGCCATTAACATCCACAGTACAGAAAGAGAATGAGTCTCAGGTTTCAGGGACACTGCTGCACTTTTCTACAGCTGATATCATGTGTTCATAGCCTCTAACCCAACTTCCCCTTTTTATCAATCTGCCTACTTGATTATTCCATCTCTCTTTTATGTCTGTTTCAGGTTTAGTATTAACATTTCAATGACAGTGCTCAGAAAACACATTAATGTTAATTAACTAGTCTAAAGACTAGTTAATGGCCTTCGTCCAACAGCACATGAATCTGCGCATGTGATCAATTACACAGGTAGATCTATTAGAGCATACAGCAAAACACGTACCAGGCTTTGTTCTTAAACCTTCTTGTTGAATCTCTAGTGCAAGGCTGATTTTGTTTGTTGTTTCTTCCATCTTCTCTAATCTAATTGGTGGGTTAGGTTCTGCAAGGCAAAACATTTCCTGTCATGAGTCAGCATTAAAAAGACAAAATAAATGGCAGACTGCAGCATGACTCTGGCTAAACTGAGATGATGCACTTTGAAGTTTTTGTCTACATTCCTCAGCCAGGAACAACAAAACACAAAATTACTGATTTGACAATATGGCCAAAATGATATTATGACATCATGGGTGTAACGATGTTACAAAGGAAAAGAACAATCCTAGAAAGGAAGCTTATTCTGTAGAGCTCAAGATATCATCTGTACAACAGACTTTTCTGTTTATGCTATAGGCTTTAAGCCTGTGCCCTGAGATGCAACAAGTATGACTAGAAAATTAAAATACATCAGTAAAAACGATCATATCAAAATTAGAAGAAAAAAAAAGATTATTCCTGAAAATCCCTGTTATCATACTTCTGCATGATAAAGTGCATGTGTCAGATAAAGTAGGTATGTTTGTGTGATAACAGAGAGTCCAGTTTATGTTACAGAACCACCCATATGTCATCCAGACAGGCCATGGTTAGGAACATATGGTAATAGGACCATGGCCTAAACTATTCCATCTGCATCAAGATAAGTAAATAATAGAACTCTTTTATTATTTGGACGTCCTAAGCAAATCACAACTGTTTCAATGTGTTGGTTTAATAGATGTCAGACAAAGAGTGTCAAGCTGAATTGATCTGGCTTTGGAATCAAACTAAATTACTTTACTGGGTAGCTTTATCATGTATTAACATGGCACTAGAACATTTTGTGTGAAATACTGTATATGACACAGTAAACATGTCAAACTGTGTTAAATTGATGCTCCACTATATGCTTATCACATGGTTGCTCCTATTTCTACTTACTGGTGCGATGCCGAATGGCTTTTTGAGACAGGTGTGTAAACTTGGCTGTTATCTTCCCTCTTCTGTCAATGAGTTCTTTGTATCTGAAACACAGAAGAGAAAAAATGCTATGTGCTTAGCATCAGTACTTTACATGACCAGACAGAAGCAAACTCTTATCATTGTATATGTTTTTAGGACAACTGTATTTATTATTAAGATCCTGTTGTACCCGGGCAACTCTTCTGGGTTCTCTGTTTCTGCTGTACCTCCCAGGTCCTGAGGCTGAGATGGGGGAAGTCTGCGTCTGACCTGAGTCCCCTGTCCAGTGGCTGCTGGTCTGTCTCTTCTTGGTGATCTGACCTCCATAGGTACTGTGGAAATGAATACAGAATTCACTTTAAGTCTCAACTATTTATTATATGTATGTCTGAGTGAAGCATTTTAATACTGTACTATAATTGAATATAGTATGTGATACTATACTATACTTTTCATCTAATGGCACATTTAAATATAAACAAAGGGTTATGGGAAACAGACTTACAGGTAGTAAAGGCTAAGTGTTGAGGTATGCTGTGAATCTGTTCCTGCCCTGTGTTTTTGACAGATGTGAGAGCCACGTAGTAGTGCTGCCCTGGCGTCAGTTCACGGAGGTTATATGATCCTAATTTCCCGTTGGGCAGAAAGCGACTCCTAGTATTCAACCCACGGGTCACATTGACCACAAAGCCATCTGGGACATTTCTCGGGTGGCGGCTCCAGGTAATCAGTGCTGAGTTAGTGGTCACATGTGACAGGGAGAGGTTTTGTGGGGGGAGAGGCCCTGAGGGAAACACATGTAAATGGTCACATAGTCACATGGACAGAAAAACATTATTATGTTTTCATTGGTTAGTTGGTGGAAATTGATGTTATCACTGACCTAGTATTTCTTTCTTCACTGTATTTGCATTGCTTCTTAACTTTTTTACTTTATGTCACTTTGTGCTGTAGCTAAAATTAGTTGTTAGCTGAAGTTGTTTCTTTTGTATTTTTTAATCCTTGCATCCATATGGTACTATCAGAAAGTAGTTATATGGATTGAATGGATTGGATGTGGCTAGCACATGATTTCAGAATACATGGACAACCATATTTTATTCACAAAGTGTGCAGCCTGGGCTTACACAGGACTTACAGAGGACAAAGAAAACAAATGTTGTTTTAACTACATTATGTGTTAAAACTCAATATACTGTACGTATACTGTAGATTATAGATGTAAACTTAATCAACATTTACTTTAATCTACATTTATCTGTGATGTAATATGTTCTCAGTTTTGGTTTGTTTAATATCTCTCAAGACTAAATATTTCCTTCACTGCGTTTTTAATACTTTATATAAGCATGTGGGACATTTATTGAGCACAAACATCCAAATTGTCAAGTATGAAATGATAGATGTGCACTTTTAAACCTACTTTGTAGCATGTTTGTTGTACTGTCAATTTCCTCAAATGCACTTACATTTAAGAGTGTTGACATTAAGCCTTTACTCAGAGTAACCATAGTCTATTATATTATGATACAGGGCCATATTAAAGAAAAGATATTAATCTAAAATATTAATTCCTAACCCTACAATACTAGCAACAGTAGTTGTGTTATTCTGATGCCTTCAGTAATACATGCAGTTGCACTGACAGCTAAGTGGTGAAACAACCTACTCGTCCAGAATTGCAGTGGTCCAGCTGAGTGGCTGGTGGAGGGAAACTCATCTGGTCTTATTCCACTCTGAGTCAACACATCCACTGTGTACATCTGACCAGCAAGCAATGAACTAGGAAACAAAGAGAGGTACACAAAATACACTACAACGAACAAGGAATGAAACCTTATCTGAGAACAACTAGTACAACTAGTGAAATAGTGCCCTCCAACGGTTCAAATATATATTACACAAAGCCACTTACAGTTTAGCACCACAGCACCATTTAGTGGACACAGGTGGTGCTACACTAACTAGAAATTAAAGGTTACCAGCAGTCAAGTGCAGAGCCTTACCTGAACGTGTACTCAGTGGTACTTGTATTGAGCACTGCAGTGCGAGTCTCACTACCATCTGAAGGCAATAAAGACACCAGCACCCCGCTGACAGCTGTGTGGCGAGCTGCCTGAATCAGCCAACTCAGCCAAACCTGTGATGACGACACATTGACCACCTGCAGCTCCTCCACCCGCCGAGGTCCTACACAAAAAACATGCTTTCAAACTCACATTGACACATAGAAGTCTTTGCTTTAAATTAAAAGTGTACTCACTAGTGCGTATTAGTGCAGTGGCGGGCTGGCTATAGTCGGTGCTGTTCGTGTTGTGTTTGATGGAGACAGTGGAGATATTGTAAAGCAGGCCAGGCATCAGGCCCCGCATCACATGGATCAATTGCTTCCTATCCAGGTAATCTGTTTTGTAGTTGCTCCAGCCAAGGGGGGCATAAGTGACAGCAAACCCACTGATCTGGCTGTGAGAAGGCTCCGGCTCATCCCAACGCAGCTCCACCTCGTTCTCCTCCACATGCACCACATGGAGACCAGAGGGAGGCAGCAGGTCTGGAAACAGTAGAAATAACCAAACAAGGTGTCTCAGCAATACAGAGAATAAACTGCAGAGTGTGGAGAAATAACTCTGGTGTCTGGTGTGATTCTGAACTGACCTTTCTCACAGTCTTTGCCTGTATGTCCTGTTTGACAAATGCAATTGTAGTTTCCTCTCCGGTCACTCCAACATTTCCCCCGATTTCCACAGGGTTTCAGTATACACGGGTCCTCCACTTGGGGGTGACAAAGACAAGCAGATACAGGAATATGGTTCATGTATCATATTCCTTACTCAGCTGTTTATGCTTATGACTCGTAAAGCAGTGCAAAGCCACTTACACATCTGGCACTGGTCCCCAAAGAAACCGTCTTTGCACACACACAAATAGTTCTTTCTGTAACTCCGACACACACCTCCATTTAGACAGGGGCTGGACTCACACATGTCCTGCTCTGCACACAAATATTTACAGAAAGATTTTTGTCTAGTAAAATCTGCATGATAAAATGTATAAGCCTTTAAAAATCATGTAAAAGGTTGATGGAACTGTACCTATTTCACAGTTATGCCCAGTGAACCCTTGTGGACAATGACATAAGTAGGAACCAGGCTGGTCCTCACATGTCCCCCCATGTTTGCAGGGTTTGGAGAGGCATTCATTTATGTCTTCAGGGATATAAAACACACACACAGGCGTTACATGTAGCATGTCGATATATTAAATTTCTGCAGGAAATAATAGAAGAGTTTGATCAGACTGTACCTGTCTGACAGTGGTTTCCACTGAAGCCAACACTACACTTACACTGGTAGGATCCAACATGATTTCGACATGTGCCGCCATTAAGACAAGGCTGTGATAGGCACTCATTAATCTCTGTAATGATGTCAACCAAAGTAATTAACATAAACCTTTATCAGAGTGTAAACAATAATTGTAATGATGTTTTTTTTTTTTTTTTTAGTTTTTGTTCCGTGTTTGTGCTTGTGTTACTGTCTGTTACAGACCCTCACAAAGTGGTGGCTGGCTCCACTCTCCCTGAATGCCACAGATGCTCTGAGTGGCTCTGAGCACAGACGTGAAGCCTGAGTGGCATATATACAAAGCCATGGAGCCTGGTGTTGTTGAGGAGAACTGGACTTCAGCATGCTTCACTTGTGGAGGCGGGCCACATCCCAAATCTGAAATGAGTACCAACATGTTGAAAATGTCAGCATGGCAGCATAGTAACTCAAACCCACAAACACTGGGGCTTAAATGAGCTCATTCAGGACATACTAATGGCAACAGAGGTGTTTTCCACTCAGGCGCTCTGTTTTAGTCCTCCTAAAATTACCTTCAGCATGCCGTTAAGAGTGTGCAGACGTGAATCATCAGGTCTAATCAGATCTTACCTAATATAACTTAAGCAGTCGTTCTATATCTGTATATATGGGCCCTCCAGTGCAGCAACACTGCTAAGATTATCTTCAGAAGAAACGCCAATATCTCTGTGCTCAACAACACAGGATATTCCCTGCTTGCACAAATCTATTAAAGTCAACATCCTACAAGGTTCTGGGAGTGAGATTTGGAAATTACTGTGTGGTGACACACAGTCTGCTCACCTGTGGAGGTCTGTACTGTACTCCTGTTGATTTCACAGTGTCTGCCGCTGAACACCTCGGTGCATTCACATTTATACTTTCCTATGTAATGAAAACATGTTCCCCCGTTTAGACAGGGGCTAGAGGCACAAGGGTCTGGCTTTCCTGAAAGAAAACATCCACACTGGGAATGAACAACTGTAATAATAATATACGGTTAATATGCCAAATATACAGGCCCAAATGCTTCACCAAATGGGATTATTTACCAACCAAAAAAACGACAACACATCAAGATGCAAAACACATCTAAATGTGCCAATTTTAGCTGTTTAATGATCATTTCTAAGACTTTTTATTTAGGCCTGTAAAAAGAGTTGCAATAATCTAAAAAACTTGTTTTCTGACCATAAGATTATGTTTCAAATTTGACAAAACACTGATAGTTTATGTCTTTCTATTTTTAATCCTAAAAGTATAATCACTGTCTTTATATAAGTACTCAAAAAACAGGGATTGTCTGATGTCTTGATTCCTCACTGTGCATTTTTACAGATCTAATTTAATGCTTTCACAGAAAAGTAAGATATGTTGTTTGTTTGGAGGGTGGCACTCACCCACTTCACAGTGTTTTCCAGTGAATCTGTAGGGGCAAACACACTTGTAGCTCCCTCCCTCTTCCTTACAGGAGCCTCCATTGCGACAGGGACCAGAAGCACAGGTATTGAGTCTAACTGGAAAGAGAGAGGAAGAAGGGAATCCTTGAAGTGGAGACTACTCTAGCTTTTAATCACAAAAGATAAATCCGTGCCAGTATGCTGCAATTCCAGTCATCAGTCAGGAAAACAGCTCATAACTCGTAGGTACAATCATAAGCCTTTCAGCATTGCATTATTTCAAACAGCATTACGAGTAATGGCATGTTTCCTGATGCACTAAAGCTGGGTTTTAACTTGAGTAATAAGCCACAAATCTGAAGGGTGTTTTGATAATGGTGCTTTATAAATGCATGTGAACATGTTCTGCTAGTGTTTTTAGTGTAGTGTCATGCTACCTTTCTCACAGTGCTTCCCCCAATATCCATATTTGCATTCACAGGTGTAGCCTCCATCCCGCTCGTAGCAGTAGCCCCCGTTCAGACACGGAAAGGAGTCACAGACCGATCGCGGCTGTACTGAAAAACACACACCGAGACTTGACTGTGTTCCATTGCACTGGTAAACCTCCTAAATTCTATTCAAGCACTTGGTCCAGCTTTTAAAAAACACAGATTGTTTGTCATTTTATCAGATTAATTAGAGATGTTGCAAGACTATTCAACAAATACAGAAATCATGTAATGTCTATAAACAGCAAATGTGACCACTGTTATTTAAATAGAACATGACAAATGGCAAAGATCAAAGATTAACCAACTATCTTCAGACTGAAGAAGCTACTTGGATGAGTAGCAAAACGTTTCAATCTAACAAAAGGAAGTCCAGTTGCCATGACTCAACTTCCAGATCAATGTGTTTGTCACTAGAGTAATGAGCTGCTCATGCAATGACATAGCTGCAGCATGTCCTGTTGGCGGGTAGGTGCCTGAGGCTCTTACCATAGGGATAGAAGTCTTTGTGATCTAGTTCTGCTCCACTAGTCTGACATGTGCACAGGTAGGCTCCCCCATATTCCAAACATGGACCTCCATCAGGACACGGCCTGCTGTTACTGCAGGGCGTCTGGGTTACTTCTGAGAGGAAGGGATTGAGTCAAGTTCACTAATTTATGGTCTTACAGTGACTCTTTTTTTTTTTACATTCATCAAAGCTCTTCTTACCTGATAGGATTAAATGTATCATACTCACCAAACTGACAGTAGAGCCCTGTGTAGCCTGAAGGGCATTCACAAGTCCCATTGATGTCCACACAGACTCCCCCATTCTGGCAAAGACATTCCTCTGCAGATACAGTACAAGAGAGTATGTGTGCGTATGTGTGTGTGAGAATGAGAGAGAGAAGCTCATAGCTGGCTCGTTTGTGCAAGCTACTTGAAAGAAAGTACTTAAATGATGTTAAGTTTTCAGTATTGGCCTGAGTGTAAACATAGAGAGAAAGTATAAATGGTCAACATGTGTACCATATGCTGAGTGTCTTTCATCTGCTATACTGTAAACTCTGTATTGATTCGCTGTCATTCCTCTTTCCCTAATCTTTTCCAACAAAGTTCACAGGACCAGAAGATTACCAGTCAGCAGCATGCCTGCAGCATGCACATCCGCTCAGTACAAATTATAAGAATGTTTTTATTTTCCTCTACTTCCTAATTGCAGCAGTGGATCAAAGGAAGTGGCCATATCACAGCTAAGTGGTTCTTCTTTGAAGTCCTGGGAGCTCTGTGGAGGGTATTATTTTTCTGATGATATGGAGCATATTTTGTGACCAAAACGTATGGCCCCTAGGGCAATTAATGGATTGCTAATTTGTAAGAGCCACTTTCATTGGCCACCTGTGCAGCCCAGGCCCTTTGATCTGTGAGCCTGATTAGGCACTTCTGAGTCCCACTACTTTCTCTTCCTTGGAGGATCATGCTCTTTTTTCCACAGTGCCTTCCAAGTGAGCCAGGCAGGAAAGTATTTGGGAGATTTAAGAGAGCCTATATAAGCACTGATAGTTATTTCAGCTCAAGGGTGAGAAATAGCATGCATTTGCTATAGCTCAAATTCTATTAAGGAGCTTTATGGTTGGGAAAAAAAACTTTGCAGCAATGTTATCAGAAGCTGACAGTAACCTCTCACGAAAGGCTGATTTATTGTAGCTTCAAAAGGTACACTATCTATTTCCTAAAACAAATATAGTATGTTACAGACATTAAACATTACACAATATGACTTAATATGTTTTTTATGAAAGGAAGATATGAAGTGTTAGGAGAGGATGATAGCATTTTACATATGATGTGTTCTAATTGCCCTATGGTTATGCAAGGAGCAGCTGTGCTTGAACTATAGAGTGGTGAAGTGGCCAGCTTCCAGAGAAGCAAGTAGCAGTGTGGAAGCATGCATATTTCAACAGCTCGGTCTGAAGAAATGACCTGAATACCAAAGACCAGCTTTGACTCATAAACAGGTTTTTTTCAGTCTAGACAAAGCACTTCCTCTTGTTGGTAAGCTAATAAAATGTGCTATAAAACAATTATTCACAGCATCAAGCGACTGGTTCCTGTAGTAAACTGGGCGAGGCCATGTCAGTTTTGATAATTACAATAATCTATCATCACAGCAGCCTCTTCCAGGGCAGAGGTCCAAATTCCTGTGGGATAGCACAGATCCTCTTCAAATACACCACTCTGCTCTCTACCTGCCCAGCTGCCTGCTGCAGTAAGCATCAGTGAGGCCAAGTGTACAGTACAATACCTTCACATTTGTCACCATAGAAGCCTGGAGCGCATGTACAGCTGTAAATCCCCGAGCTGGTGAGTTCACAAATCTGGTGCTTCTTGCAGTCTTCTTCTCCACACAAGGCTGCAGATTGTAATATGACAGGCTGTGATGTTAAAATCAAACTTAATGCGAGAAGGTTTGGCAAAGCTTTAACTTTAGCTGTATGTGCTTTTACCTGTTTGATTTTCTGCCTCAGTTAAATTGAGCTGAAGCGCCACCAACTCTGAAGGGGGGAACAATTGAACATGGTTTAAATGCTTGGGTCATCCAAATAACAAGAAAAAATATTTTCTCATTAGGCATCTGGAATGTAGCAGTGAGGATAGTTATGGATTTACCCAGGTTTGGAGACATCATTCTCTGATATGCTTTCAGTCGAGGTGGATTTAAGTTTAATATTTATATAATTAGGAATAAAATAAGAATTTAAACCAATATATCATTATGAAATATATTTTGTAATTTGGTGAATCATCCCTTTAAAGACGACAGATAGTAACAGACACACAGATAGATACTACTGTATATAACCCTGTTTCCCAAAAGGTTTTAGAAACTGGATAAATAAATACAATCAAAACAGAAAACAACATTATGTAAATCATCCAGCGGCTGGATAGTGCAGTAATATTCAAACCACCAAATTCTTTGCAATGTTATGTTATTATAGTTTATTAACTTCTTTTATTTATCTTTAAGATGTTGAATAATTTTCCTACCCAGTCTTTCTTTTACTTCAGCATGACTTAGCCTCTCTGGATGCCATCATTTGACATCATCAAAGTCAAAATCAACAATGTTACAATGCCGCATTTCTAAGTTTTGACATTTGACATCTTTACACAATTTTTAAAATTATTTTACAGTAGACAGTATCCCAACCTTTTTGGAAACAGTGTTGTACATTACTAGATTGGTATTCAGATGCTTTAAGACAGACACATTTGAATATGCCACAGTCCTTACTCACAGGCAGGCTAGTCCTTTATCACTGTCAAAACCTCTTTTTTTACACCACAGCCTGTAGTTTGTATAAAAGGAGTCCTTTAGTTTTTTTAAAGATGGAAAAAATGCACTTTACCAAACAGAGAGAAGAAAGTAGACTATTTCCCATCAAGAATCATTTTACAAACATGCTTCTCTTAAGTTGAATTCAAATCACCTGTCTCACAAAGCGTCCCAGTGAAGGCAGAAGGACAAATACAGCTAAAGCTGGCCACCTGATCGACACACTCTCCTCCATTGTGACAGGGCTGCGACTCACATTCGTTTATGTCTGTGGGATACATGAAAGTCAGTCAGTGAGAGGAGTTCATGTGCTGTTGATTCAGCTTCAGCTTCACATTAAGATTTTTCAGTCCTCACACGGAAATGCAAGAATTTGTTGTCTAAGACGCTCAGCTGGGTTAAGATCCCTGAACTTCCCATCTGAAAGCATAGAGTTTCACTGACCAGGTGTCTGGTATTAAGACTAATCCAGTCTCGTGTAGAAACAAGGATTCATGAACTGTCCCAGGCCTGATAATTTAATTCCCCATAGGGTTCAAGTTTCATCAACAATCAATCACAAGAGGAGTAAGATTAGTAAAGGTCTTTATGGAAACCAACCTGACTTAAGTGAACTTTCTCACTCTGGTTCATTGCTACAGCGTATGACCCAAGAAAAAAAAAAGCAGTTTGCAAATCAATTCAACCATAGTTGAACTCACTTGTCTAGGTAGACTGGGAAACTCTAGACTGCCAAATGACTGAGTTCAATGTAGAAAGCAGAAGAAAATATTTCCTCTGAAGGGAGATGCCTACTTTCCCTGGGACTGTGAAAACCCCCGCTCACCTGTCTCACACAGGACACCAGTGTAACCTGGTTCACACACACAGGTGAAACTGCCAGCACCTTGTACACACAGCGCGTTGTTGAGGCACGGTCTGTCTTTGCACTCGTCAACGTCTGCACACAAACACACACAGACACGCTCATGGAATATTTACTCAGCTGATTAATATATCCGCCACACTGCTCCACTCACTCTGCAAGTATGTGCTGCTGGCTGTGAAAGGTATTAGAAGAGGCTTGATACATCTCCATGGTCTGGATGGACTGTGGGAATAGGCACAGAAACTCCAGAGAGCCTGCACCGAGATATTCTAAAATAATTTTTGTGTGGAAACTGCTTAATGGGGCATAAAATACTTTATTAATGAGAGTCTTTCCAACTCTTCAGAGAGTAGGAGGACGAGTGTGGAATTTTTAGTATACTGTACACACACATACACACACACACACACACACACACACACAATTACATAAAATTCGAACAGTGATAGTTGTCAATTTTACCTGTTTCACACAGAATTCCAGTGTATCCAATAGGACACTGACAGATGAAACTATTAATCTGGTCTATACAAGTCCCTCTGTTCTGGCAAGGATATGAAGCACATTCATTGACATCTACAAGACAGGGAGAAATACAAAGAAGGTAGTAAGACTTTTTTAATTAGAAATAAGAAACATCTGGCCAAGGTAAAAGGTTGGTTAAACAGGTAACGTCTCCGGATAATGGGACATGAAATTGATCCAGGTATTAAAGAAATCTCCTGGTGTCCTTTTGGCAAGTCGGGTGAATTCTAGTATTTTTTTACAAGTTGATTATTTTTCCTGGCTGTTCTTAGGTAGATAGGTTTCATTCATTCATAGTGTGCAGTGTGTGTCTAGCACAACAGAGCAGGAAGCGGTGTCAGCTATAACTCACCAATCTGACATCGCCGACCGGTGAAGCCAGCCAAGCAGGAGCAAGTGAATGAGGGGTTGCCTGTAATACAGTCATCAATGCACTGGCCTCCATTCAGGCATGGTCGCAGGTGTGGGCACACTGAAAGAAAGAGGTCAATGTACCATAATTCCTAGAAGCACAAGTAATGAGAGGTTTGATACATCTCCACGTGAGGAATTGAAGGAACAGTCTCTTAGAATCAAGTCTCACCGGAGTTATTGCAGCCACCAAGTTCAACATTTGCATCGTCTATGCGGAAGACCCATCTGCCTGGGTAGCCCACGTTGGTGGTTTCCTCAACATTCACTACATCAGCTGTGCGAGAGCCAGGGATGTTGAAATAACGCTTGCCATCACCAGCATTAAAGCCTGCCTGGGAAGAGTGTAAAAAAAACAAAAAAGGCAGACATCAGAAATGATAGGTGAACTGTAGTTTAGACACATGGAAGCGGAAAACTGATCATACTGCACGTTTCACGAGCAAATAGCCATGTGATCTTACCTGTGCTGCAATTCCTTCCAGCCCAGCCAGGTTTCCTCCGCTGCTGGCATGCATGCCTGTGGTCCAAGTGATGTTATTGTACTGGAATATAGTGAAGGAAAGCTCTCCATCTGTAATGAGCACTACTTGGAAAGTATTTACCTGCACAGAGAGGAACAGGCTTAGTTAAACCATTTCCTGATTTGAAGGAAATTTGTAATAATGCGTCCATCTAGCACAGACTTCATATTAATTATGCAGATTCCTAAATCTCAGAAAGGCTAGAGACATAGAGTTTTCTGGCCAAGAAATTTAAAGATACTATTGGAATAAATTCTAGTTGCTGTGATTTCTATCCAAGCGTGTGCTATGTTCTAATAGCCCATTTCTTTGGGTCTTAAACATATACTCCTTATTTAATAGTTATCCTCTCATAGCTAACTATTTAAACATTTATCCAGTTACTTTTAGGTAACTTTTTTGAGCTATCTCCTAGCATGCTAACTATAGTTCTCATAGAACTGAGTAGCAACATGTGTAGTTAAAGCGATTTGTGTATTTTGTGGTCAGACTGTTATAGGTAGTAGTAGACTGGTTATTATGACTATTTTACCACAGATTTTCAACTACGGATCTAAGTCAAAGACAATTAAAACTTACATAGACAGTTGTTAAAGCAGTAGCGTGTCAATCTGTAAGGCTGTGTGTGTGAGATCATACCGGTGTGAGGGAGTTGCCTCCAAAGAAAGTGACTTGGTGCCATGTTGCGATGAGGACCCACGTAGCATTGAAGTTGGGAAATTCTGAGAAGTGTGTCATGACATCGCCCGAGGCCCTACTCAGAATCGAAGACTCCTGGCTTTCTCTGTAGAAGACGCTACCTGCCCGTCGGTTGTCCACATCAGCCCAAAATGGTGCCACAACCCTCCTGTCACCGGCAATTGGAAAAGCTACGGGTGTGAACTGGGACACCTCTCTCAGGAAAGATACAAGTCCATTGTTGTTAACCTGAGAATCAGATACAATTTGAGTTGCAGTATATGAATAAAACAAATCTTCATCACTGTGCCTTGTTTACATAATTAAGTGGAGTTAGAGTGGGAGTGCAGAGGGATTCTGACCTCATGGAGCAAACAGCAGCATGGAGCAGTGAGCGCTCTCATTTACACGTTTGCACACTCAGAGTAGCAAACAGGTGCTACTTGTATTCTGCGAAATGACTGCAGCTGAGGAAACCTGATTTCTGCTGATCATGCACCTGCAATGTCATCACACCAAGAAGGACATTCATAGCCTTTAAATCCACAGATGTCTGCCAACAGCAAAGTAACCAAATAAAAACCTCCTCTTGTCCACATATCATCTCTGTAAGAAAATGCACTACAGCTCTCAAAAGTGAAAATGTACGGTTTTCCTCGTTTTACATAATTGAAAATTGAATATGTCTGAATTTTGGACAGAATGTTACAGTAGTTTATTTACATTTTTATGTTTTACACATTCTGTTGGTGAAAATGATTAGTTGATTTCCTGCCACTTGGGAGCATTAAGACTAACATGCTTATTTACACATCTAGCAGAGAGCTCAGATTAACATTTACATCCATTTGGAGATGTTTTACTATCCACCAGGCCACTGACTAAGTCCAATATTCCCTTTCCTTTTCACTTAGCGTTTTTAGTCTCCAACAATGAAACATGCAACTCTGAACTCAGTTAAACACTGAAAATCCTAACTGTTGTTGAGGGAGCTGTGATAATTATACTGTATGTGGATTTGTGGTTACTGAAATTGTGCTGGTGTCAGCCCAGCTATAGCATCAACATCCAGCCACTAACTGCTAAACCTGAGTACAAGAAAACTCTCCAGGTTAAAGGACTAGATTCCTGTATGAGGCCTTTATTCATACATGATTCTCTGTAGCTATATTATCTATAACATACACTTAGAGCCACCATGGCACTTTGTTTCTGTGAACTTTGCTTCTCTGCATTCAAGCCAAGAGGCATATGACAGTGACAAAGTAGCATCAGGTGACTCATCTTTGCTCCCTGTATGTATTAAAACCATAATTTGAAGGACTTTGCTGTAAAAACGGCAAAGGAAGTTTTGTTTGGCACAGCACAGGGGCTCAGTTAATTGCCCGACCACAGTCTTCCCCTCCACATCAGCGTGATGTGGTGAGAACGTGGCCAATGTGGGGAAAAGGAGGACCAACTGCAGGAGCGGGGCCCAGGGGTCAGCCAGAGCACCATCTGATACCAGGAGGGAAACAACAGAGAGGGCACAGGGCTGGATGAATGAAGGGATGTCCATAAATTACAAACTTCCCACACCCACATACCCACTAATGAGAGACCTGTGGTGGCAGTGGTCTGGAAGTCACCCATCTTACAGCAAAATTAGTGTATGAAATCATGCTGAACACAGTAGAGTTCATACTTCAATACTGGAATATGTTTAATCACCTAATCCAATCTTTTGTAGCATCTGGAACTCTTTAAACAATTGTATTTCTTCCTTGTTAAGATTTTTTCAGGGACTACTTTGACATGGAAATAACCTTTGAAGAATTTAAACTGCACTTCTTTTCTTTGCATCATATCACATACTTTTCTTCTTCTCATGAATGCCAACCAGGCTATAACCAGTACAAACATCCAGGGAGGGGTGGTTCTGCATCACACTTAAGTGACAGAATGAATGGGTGCAGAGCAGCTTTGTGTTATGCTGTAACATGACTAGGGTCAGAATCACAGGGGAGAGGGGTTCGATCAGTCAACCTTGCAAGAAGCATCTTTCGCTCCATATTTCTTTCTCTCACTCTTAATGGTGCCACCTCACTCTACAACTCCCATGTTATTTTTTGGGAATTCTTTGCCGGATACATCCAGGATTTTGCTTGGGTGGTTTTCTTTAGAGCCAAGCAATTTATGGACTAAAATAAACTTTCATCTGGCTTAAGTCAAGCCAAAGCAAATTTCTAAATGAAAAAGGTGCCATGGATCAACTCAGGAAAACATTAGTTTTCCTTGTCAGAAACTGAGGTTTCACAGTTATACGCTTGTCCAATTTTTTGACGAGACCGAAGAAGGAAGGACTATAGTTTTGACAGTCTGTGTAGTTGGCCTCTAAATCCCAAGCCCTGGCTCACCTTTATCTACAAAAGGTTTAGACTGAAACAATAAATCCTTTCCTTAACAGTGTTGAATAAGCTTTTATTGGACAAGCGATGCTGAAATTTGGTAAAAATGTCTTGCACTGTATAACCAGTCTGTATAGTGGTAGGAAAATGAATTAAATTGAAATTTGGAATTGGAAAAGCAAAATCACACAGGAATTTCAAGTTTCATTAGGAGTACTAAAGGCATGATTTGGAATTTTGAAGCTGATTTTAAGACATAAAACATACATGACTGTGGGTCTATAATAAATAGGGGACAGCCTTCATCCCTTGTTCCATGCAAAATATGCTCCAAAGTTCATATGAAACTTAGCAGCATGACCCAGATGGTATCCCACTACTTGCATATCAACAAGAAATGTCTTTCTAGAGAATCAAATAGAGATCTTGAATGTCTTAAATAGATACTAGGTACTAACTCCATAACTTTATCTTAGTGGAGTGGATGACATTTAATTTAGATCTAACCCTAACCCTAAATGTTTGGGTGCATTTTATCCATTTTGTCCTACATTTTGTAAAGCATCATTCCAAGTAAAAAACATTGACAGCCAACATCCAAAGTAGAAACAATTACAGAGACCAAGACCTATCACCACTTACATATAGGAACCTCAATTTTGTATTAAGAGAAGCTTGAAAAATCCCAAATCTACACCTTTAAATCTATGAAAGTCAAATAAAATAAATGTGTCAATTCCTAATAAATTTGCATTTTTTATTTTTCTTTTCCTGAAACTAAATATAAATGATACAAAAGTTGCTTAGGCTCAACAACAGAACACATTTAGTTACCACTGATTGGCACCTATGAGGATACATTAAAGTTGTCTGTTTAATCTGTACGAATATGAAAAAATACAGAGTACTTCTTGGAGTTTTGTTGTCACTGTGAGCTGTACAGGTGACCAGCAGAGACTCTAGGAAGCTGCTGCAACTAGCCAAAAAAATGTCTTGTACATAACTTTATGGTTTATGGTGGATGCACTGATCCTAACATCTGTCAGTCACATCTCTCATTGCACACATGCATTAAAAAGCACCCACGCAGAGTGCAAAATATAAAACCCAATGCACACATCTTTGAGCCATATACAGAGTAGTGGTGAGTGAATGGAAGTGTACAAACCTGAAGCTCTCCAGAAGTGCAGATGAGCACTAGCAGATGTGCAGTGTGTTCAGAGTGTAGTTGCACTGTAGCACGTTTTTGGCAGGATTATTGCAAAATCTATTTGAATTTTGTTTACATGTAGTTTACAGACAAATTTTAAACATTATGTTACACATTTTAATACTAACAGCAGGTGTTTTGCAATGTAAACATAAACAACAAGAGCTAGAGAAGCTTGAATCCTTCTGCTGTCCAAGAGTTTATCTACCTACAATAAATGCCTTTGATCATAACCATCTGCTCTTACATCTGCTTTTAAACTTGTGTTCTTTCCTCTCTGACCTTGGATGTCCTCCTTCATGTTCTTTACACTGGCCGTCAGTTAGAGTAGTTAATCCATAAACTGCATTGTTTTGAGGCCCCTAAGACACTTTGCAGATACATCTGTGTTCTGTTAAAGTGATTGGTCATTTCTCAGATAAAGCAGCTGAGACAGTTTCAGTGGGAAGACCCCTGCCATGTTATCTGAGGCATGGGAGAAGGGGAGGGGTGGATCTGGAGGAGGAGAGATGCCAGCAACATGTGAAAACTCCCAGACACAAACCATAACAGAGGGACAGCCTGGTTACCAGGAGGCAGAAGTGGCCCTGGAACAAGACCAAGACAGGGGGGACCCGTGTTCGTTGAGAGAGTTTTTCAGGACATTAGAGATCACTGTAAGTGTCAAGTGTCACATGGCCGTGGCAGTCCCTAAATCCACTGCTGCTTTGTTCATCACTACTGATATAAATAACATATCTCACTTGCTTGAGGAAGGAAAAAAAGCTTTAATACGATCTGCTGTTATGGGGTTTCAGGGCATGTTTACTGCTAAGCAGCGTCTGTTATGATAATGAAGTAAGACAGCACCAAATCTTCTAAATCAGTTTGGTTCTACAGCTTCGAAGTTTGGAAAAAACCCCTGGGAGAAACAATTTAAACAAATTCAGCCTTTAGTACTCACTGAAATATTACCTGTTCAAAGAGGCTCTGTGGTGGCAGAGATCACCATGTGGTCCGTGCGCAGATGTTTAATGGATTCAAGTGAGACATTTAAAATGAGCGTGACTGTAATTTCAAGTGCATGCCACAATCTGTTTTGCCTTGCGTGACTACAGAATTGCAGTTCAATGAGATGCAGAGTGAGCTTACAGGATATCACATCACAACTAACACAGCACATTTCAGAATGTAGAGGACTTGGATTTTTACTTCTGTCACATGCTAATTTATCCTAAGATCAACAAGCCAAGCAACTGGTAGCGTGTCTTATCTTGTCTAATTTGACTGTTGTGTATCAGGATTATTCCAGAGAAAAGAATTTATTGCAAAAGTAAAAAAAAACACAACATGCCTACAGCTGTAATACACAGAAGTTCCTAAAAGAATGAAAGACACAATACCAGGACTGTGTTACTTAAAGTATACTGTGTGAACATATCAGAGTGTATCAAGTGTTTTAAACAATTTCTCAGTGGGTGACTGACCTCACCCAGATGCTTAGATTAGAAAGATGACCTTTGACCTTGCCCATTGTTGCCATGGTTCCTCAGTCTCCATTGCCCATGGTTTGAATAGGAAAGGGGCAGGCGGGGCTCAAAGAGAGGAGGGGTGGATTCAGAGAGAGAACGCGGATGCATAACCACAACAGGTGGTGTTGATTTAAGGGAGTCCTGCCTTTCCATGCGCTGGAACTGAACCCAATACATGACAAAGGCAGATCAAAGTGTGTTTCACAGTGGTGCGCGAAAATCCTTGTCAAACCATTCGGCTTCCTCCCATGAGCACTATTTCTCTCTCTCCGGCGTGCATATTTTCCCCCCATGCTCTCTTTGAAAAAAGAACTGCTCACAGATGCTCTGCGGCAACTGTAAGAACACAAACTGTCATTTCCTTTAACACAACTTTTTAGGCTTATTAGAACAGGGCTGACCACTGTTCTGCTAATAGTTTCTCTCTCACTCTCCCTTGGTGCACTAGAGAGCCCTCGAAGTGCGTGGAGGGTAGATGTAAAGTGAACAGAACGTCATGGAGTGTTATGATTCCACCCTTGGGGAGAAAATGCGATATTCTACAAATGAGGTTACACACCAGAGCATGTGAGCACACAAAAACATATACAAACTCTCAAAGGACACTGCAATGTAGAATCTGGCTGCATGCCAAATCTCATGTCCCCGAGGCTCTTACATACAATCCACACCATGTCAGTTTCAATTGCCAACCGACAAGTTCACGCACACACATATACACTGACACATAAAGACATAAGCACACACACAAAGTATCTGTACTCACATAGAGTCCTGTGTGCCTGTCTCCAAAGAAAGGGAAAGCAACAGAGATCTCCACGAGCCCAGAGCCTCCGTCGTCCTGAGCACTGGTCTGGGTGTCCCCCTTGGCTTGGCCAAAGGGATAGAAGTCCTCCAGGGGTACAGCAGGTACCACCCCAGGCAGCAGGTCCAGGGAGAGCAGGGTGCAGAAGTAGGGCAGCAGGGCTCGCAGCACCAACACCATGGCCTCAGCCACCCAGGGATGGAGCTGACAGCAGGCACTGTGGAGGGGAGGGAGGAGCACACACACCTGAGGCAACAAGAGCAGAGCAGAACAGGACAAGATTGTACGTTCCTCCTCTCAACCACAGCAGTCTGAATCCTCCCCTGACTGCTCACTGGCTCTGCCTCTTTCTCTCCTCACTTGTCCTTTAGTTGTGAACTGGGCTTCTTGTGTGAGACAGGGGAATACTGTAGATTCCGTGCATTCTGTTTGCTGCTGGGTACTGCTACTCTCCGTCTCACAGAAATGAAATGAAGGAAGGAATGAAAGAGGGGGAGCAGCGTGATTCAGATGAGATGTTTTTTTTTTTTTTTAACAATCCAGCGATTTGGTCCCTGATGGTCAGCTTAGAAATATCCTCAATAAAAGCTCTATTCTGCCTGCCAAAGGAGTTCTTTCAGTTTTGGCCCCACCCCCCCACAGGGAATCACTACCTCGCATAATTAGCTGGCTCCAGCCAATAGCTGAAAAGAGGCTGGTAACTGGATAACCACTGGGCGGATCTATGATAATCAAAGGGCTGCTTTAAAGAAACTCTGACAAGATTTTCCTCTTTCAGTGAAACTCCTACTATGTACAGTTACCAAGACATGCAAGGTAACACAGTGAGAAGACCTGCCTGTGCACTTTTGTGAAAATGCTACACTGTACAGAAAGTATGCTGAGTGTTAGAGCTAAAAGGAAAGAAAGAGAGGAAAGTAGATACCGGCGTTTAAGGTACTTAGACACAGTACATGCCCATGTGGATGATAACATAAAAACACTGCATATTTGTGGTTATAAATAAGGGAAGGGAAGACCACATATTAGCTCAAGGGTTGTGAAGGATTACTGATTGATTGCCAGTGAAACTTTCATGGAATGATGATCCCTCCAGACTTGGAGTCTGCAATGATCTTTGAAAGAAAACACAGAAGACAGCACTGGCAACAGAGAGCGAAGGTCATTCTCTCACCCACAACACTAAATCCACAAAGGCTTTTAATGGTGCAAGAAAATGCTAGAACTCACATGCCATGACAGGGCAGTGCTGTCCTTCACAAAGTTCTCAGAAAAGTTTTTCCATAACAAGGTCTTGTGGCCAGCAGAATAAACATCATTGATCACATCTCAACATCTTCATCAACAAACTTGTGTAACTGTGCTCTGATACACCCAGTTTTATTAAAAACAACCGCAGTGTTTCCACACACTAATATTGATTGAGTCAAATACAAGACATGTTAAAATAAATGAGTTCCTCTATAGAATCTTTACAACAGGCTAATACTAATAAATCACAGCACCATGAAAATCTGCCAACAATTATGGTAAATATTTGGAAATCTATTCCCCTTGGGAAACACAAACAATGATTAGGATGAGACTGGTTCATGATCAATATGGCAAATGATTATACAAATAATTGCAACACAAGAAAAAAGCACCAAGCAAGGAAATTACATTGCTTCCTAAAAAATGACACAGCAAATACAGCACAGACTTAGAAACAGCAACTGTAGCAAGCCAGAGGAAATCCTTAAAACAATTTGGCACATCCAGTCCACTTATAAACAAAACACTCATTGTTTGTTGTTGAGTTTTCCTAGAGATTATTGTAATCCAGTGTGCACATGCATGGGTGGGAGAAAACCAGTGTGTTTGTGCGCGCTTGTGTGCTTCCAAATGTGGATGAAGCTTGTAACGTAATGTTGATGGAAAGCTGCCAGAGGTACAGTGAATGAGGAAGCCAGAGGTGCTACATACTTCACTGCGGAATCTCTGCCTACACACCAGGTTTTAGCATCTGATTGAAATAGGCTTGCCGCCTTCTTGTCTCCTTATCCAGTTGCTCTTTGAGGGTCAGCACCTAACAAACAAACAAAAAAAGATGATAAGACGAGGAAAACAGAAACATGGACATAAAAGAAAACTTTAACAGCATCCACAGTAAACAGTAGGCTGAACACACCTGTTCCTCCAGGCAATTGACCCTCTGGCGATGGGCCCTCTCCCTGGTCTCCAAAGCCTGCTCTGCTTGGAGCTGACTGTCTCTCAGACGATCTGTCTCCAAATCCAACTCTTGGTGATGACGGGATGTCACCTCTAGGAGGTGCTGTGCATGTGAGTGCTCCATCTGGGAGATCTGAGCCTGAAGACAGTTCATATGTGCATGTAATTAAAAGTAGAGTACAAGAAAGATCAAGGTGCAGGTGATTGTATTGCTAAACTTTCAGGTTTTTCCATAGTAAAAATAAACACATTGTTCACACAGCGTGTTATATCTCTATATCTCTTCTCACCTGCAGGATCTGCACCTTATCTTGCCTTTCAGACAGCTCTTGCTCCAGGTTGTGGATTAGTTGCCCCAACTGTTCATTTTGTCTGGCTGCCGACACTGCCCCCTCCTCCATCCTCAGCTTCTCCATCTCCACCTGACAACAGCGTGAAGGTGACATAATGTGAACGACTTTACCATGATTATTCTGCACTCATGCAGCTTCCTGTAATCCATATAACAGAAGCCAAGCACAGAGTCACTTGGTTCTCACAGTCCACCTACAAGTTTCCATCAATGTAGGATCATTTTGTACAACATGTGACAAAGATGAATATGTGCGAAATGAAAAAAAAGTGGCAGACAAATGACAAATCACGCCATAGTAAACATTAAATGATCTCCTGTCTTGTTTAATGTAAGGGTTCATTTTGAGTATTAATACTTTGGGAACTGCACGTCTTCAAAATGTAGCAGCAAGGCTTCTGACCAACACTAAACACAGATTACTTCAGTCCTGGCCTCTTTACAAACAAGGGCTTCCAGCAGTTGTAGAATTGACTTTAAGATCATTTTAATTGTGTTTAAAGCCATTTGTGGTTTGGCTACCTTGTATATTTCAGATCTTGTACCTCATATTCAGCACAAACACTCTGACTGACTGACCAAAAGCAGTTTTCTGTGATCCAGGTTAAAGAAAAAGTGTTGGTGTGTGTGTGAGTTTTTGCTGTAACATTATGAAACATCATCAGGGTACTTGAGTCCATGCTACACTAAAAAGGTAGTATTTTTCTGTTGTCTTACTTCTTCTAATTCTTAAAACCTAATGTAAACTTCTGAAATACAATATATATAAAATATATATACTCTTTATATAAGTTTAGATTTTTTAGAATTCCGCAGATGTGATAGCCCACCTTTTCCAAAGTTTTCCTGAGTGCTGATTTGTCTTTACCAAGGCGTGTCAGCACCCTCTCCATCTCTGCTTTCTCATTTTTTAGCTTTTGCAAAGAGTTCTGGAGACTGGTGACCCTTTCATGGAGTTCCTCCTTCTCTCTCTGCAGCTGCTGGGAGCTCTCCTGGGCCTGCAGTTCAGCTTCCTGATGCTGCTTCAGACTCTGGGACACAATCAATCATCCATACATTAAAACGCAGTCTCCTTACCTTCATTTACACTTTAACCTCAGTGTGACTCACCTCTGTGAGCGACCTGTTATGTTTCTCCAGCTCAGAATTTGTCAGGTCTGAGTCCTCTTGGGCTTGTTGAAGGTTTTGGGTCCGTTCTGTAAGTGTATGGTTCAGCCTCTTACTCTCTGAAAGGGCATCTCGTGTCTTATCCAAGCGTTCCTAGTGGCACAGACATGTTGAAATACATATGAGTTACACTGTTCCATTAAACCATCATTTAGCAACCTTATATTTCTGACCTGCATTTATATTCTACAGTTTTACAACTTTGACACTTGATGATGACATACTGTAGATGGCTGCAGGCAAGAGTTGTGTTTTTTTATTTTTTTCACTTTTACTGCAATGAGCCAACAGCTTTTGAGTAAACCAAGAGATTTATACTAAGTATGTCATGTTTTTGTTTGCTTAAAATGCAGTCCCAAACTATGTCTAACAAAGTTCTCCTGAGAAGCTCTTGGAGAATTAATGAGGTTGCCTGAGCATTTTATTGCTTAGCCTTTGAGGACTCGCAGGAAAACCACAGCAGCAAATATAAATAAAAATGCTCAACGTGTAGCTGAGAAGGTTAAATAGCTGCACTTTAAATAAAAGCACACCAACGGGAGTTTAACTATTCATCTTATTTCAAAGCTTTAAACAGAATTAAGATTTCATATTCAAATTAAAATCCAGTGCACATGATATGTTTTATGTAACAGAAACGAAAAAATTTTATGACATTAAAAATTTTCATTCAATTCAATTCAATTCAAACTAGGTGATTAATTGTACCTGCAGCATCCTCCGGTCTTGCTCACTGGCAGTCAGAGCCCTCTGCAGCTGTGTTATCTGCTGCTGTAGGGCTCCTGTGTTGGCCCTGTTGTCACTTATTGTGTTTGTCAGTTTGTGGAGCTGCTCTCTCAGCTGGCTTTCATGCTGCTCAGCTCGAGCCAGTGATGTGGTTAGCCTCTCCTCACTGACCCTCAGTGCTGCACAACGGTCCTCGCTCTCACTCATTTTCCTCCTCATCTCTGACAGTCTCTCCTGCAGCGCCCCCGCCTCTGCATCCAGCTCTGCTATCTTGAGCTGGGCCCGCTGTAGCTCACCCTCAAGGGTACGCTGAGAGAGCTCCAGAGAGCTCACTCTATTCTCTGCGGCTTCTAAAGACTCTTTCAGCTTCTGTTTTTCTGCAGTCACACGAGATTCTAAGCCTTGCAGGAGCTTTAACTTATCCTGTGGAGGCATTGGCACAGAATTTTATCAGATGCCACTAAAAATGGTGTGCACTGTTGTAGTTAATATTTATCTCCTGGTCTCTTACATACCTGCAGTGCCTTAGATTCTGTCTGAGCGGCTTGCAGACTAGTCCTGAGTTTACCTACATCCTCCTCAAGGCTTCTCTTTTCTGTCTCTGCACGATGGGATGCTTCTTCCTGGAAGGAGAGGGATCGTTGTGCCTCAAGCAATCCTTCTGCCATCTCTTTTTTTCCTGTAAAAACATGTTAAAATGTTATGTCTAAACGTAATTATTAAAAAATAATTATAGGACTCACTGACTTTATTACCCTGTTGTGATTGCTTTAAGGATGTCTGCAGTTGTAGGAGCTGGGCAGTTGATTTATCCTGGCTGCTTTGGAGCTCTGTCACCTGGTGACTTAGACTGAGAATCTGAGCCTTGGCTTCATCCTGAAGCAGAAATGCTTATTAATGTAAAATATTCTGCTAAAATACAAACACTTAACATTTAATACATGAGTTAAATAACTGTTGTGCTGTTTGTGTACTTTTACACAGCTTTGTAAAAACAGCATGTAGCATATAGTTATTAGGAAATTCAATCATACCCTGTCTTTTTGTGCTTGTCTTAGATCCTGCAGGAATTCCTGAAGGGCTGTGTGCACTAACTCCACATCTAGCTCCTCATCTTCACAGGACAAGGGCAACACAGATCTGTCTGTCATACTCTTCCCCCCTACCCAGAGACCACACTTATTAATGTATATTCATCTAGAAGTAATTGGCATGACAACATCATAAAAGTCCATGATCGCACCTTTTATTTGCATGTGACTTCTCCAGGGAGAGAGAGATCGTCTGCGTGACCCAGATGTGCCTGAAAGACACTTGCGGTTCATGCCAACAGTGCGACGCAAAGCTGAATACAACCCTGCCAGCTTGAGCTCCAACCCCTTGCATTTGGCGTCACCAAGCTGCAGTAGCTCTTCCAGGCTCTGGGCCTTGTTTTCTGCAAGACCAACTTGCGCAGAGAGTTCCCTGACCTGGACCCTGGCATCCTCTAATGCTTCCTCAAGCCGGGCAGAGGTTTCTCTGAGTGTTTGCTCACTTTGCTGCTTATAAGCTTTACTCTCTTGCAGCAGCTCTTGGCTCTCTTGTTCCGCTGTTTCCAGCTCCACCACACGCCGCTTCAGACCTTCAACCTGCAAAATCACAAGACAAGACAATCCTAATTTATCATCTGTGTGTTTATTACATAGCGTGGAATATATCACGAATAAGGCAATTGATAACGCAAACATTCACACCTTATAGTTGTGTAGTGTATAGTGTAATTTAATTTGTCTGTAGTTATGACCAGAATAAAAAAAACATGTTAATCAGACTCTGGATACACAACATGTTCTCCATGGTTTCCCAAACAAAATCTGTTGCCAAAATTATTTTGTGTTGGGTTTTTATCAAGACACCTGAAGTCAAAATTATTTATCACTTTTGCAGAAATATAGACAATAAAAGTAAAAAAAATCCTTTAAGAATTATGTAGTAATTGAGTATCTGCAAAACATTTGCTCACTGATGGTTTTGGAAGATACTAAATATGAATATATGTGACATTTACCATGTGAAATTAAGAAATACAAGACTTTTACCTGGGATCTAAAATTAATCAACACTATGTTATGTTATGGTGTGTCTCATTTACTGTATGCATGAGTATGACAGGTAATTTTTTAACATGTCGCAAGAGTGGAATGCTTGCACTAGCCTTTTGTTAACAGACTAATTGCTTTATGCATGCTACCTCATTCAGCGCCGCTTCTCTGCCAGCCTCACACTCCAACACCCTCTGTTTGAGAGTGAAAACTTCGTGACGTGTCTCCTCCTCTTTCTGCTCCTCCTGACATACACGAGCTTGTAGCTCTTGCAGCTCCTGTTTCTGCCGGCTGTTCTCACCTTCAAGGAACTTTACCTGCTCATGTTAATGGAGTAAAAACTATATGAAGGCTTTATTTACAATAAATCAGATCAAAAGCAGAAACTTCAATAATGTTTTACCTGTCTGCGAAGCTCCTGTAGCTCTCTGCGTGCCTGTAGGCGAGACTTCTCCAGATCCCTCATGTTGCTCCGTAGAGCGGTTGCTTCCTGTTGTATTGAGCTCCTACATTCCTCTAGGACAGCCACTTTTTGCTCCCTCTCTTCCACAGCTCGTCTCAAACTAGTCAAGATATGTTTATAGTTAACATCAACACTGGAAAAACAGGATTTACAGAATGCCATGTAAAAGTTGTACCTGCTGTTATCACCCTCTGCTCTCTTGATCAAAGTTCTGAGCTCTTCATTAGTGATTTGGATGGCCTCTTTTTCTCTGGTCTCGTCACCCAAGAGCCTTTTCAGATCCAAAGCTTCTTTTCGTTGCTTGTCCCGTTCCTGAGCACAATCCTGAAGCTCTCTATGAGCATCAATTAGTTCTCTTCGTCCTTTCATAAGTCCATCCTCTGTTTCCTGCAGTTGCTGACGAAGGCCTTTTACCTTAATGTCCAGATTAGGGAGAATGAAAAACAAGATATTGTGTCAAACAGAGTAATTCAGGAGGTCTTAAGAATAAATAGTACACCTCAAATGTTAAATCCAAATGTTACCTTTACTTTCTTTATCTACCTAACCTTATTATTTAATAACATACAGGACTTAATAAAGTGCTATTTAAACTAATATTAAACCTATGTTTACAATATAAAGTCAGTAAGGAGACCCACTACACAGAAGTCTTCTCATCCTCAATATTTTTTGAAAACATCTATTCAGCTGTTACATACAGCTCACCAAAAGCTCAAACTATGCATGCACTATGCAGTTTATAACAATCACACAGTGAAAACGCAATAGGAAAAATCCTTCAGCATACTACATAAGTGATTTTGGGGATTCGAGCTTCAGTGTTTGAAAGCTAAATTTCTACAACCACTATTTTAAGGGCTATGTGCAGAATCTCAAGATACTGCATGACCTATATTCTGTTTTATGGCAACATGTTGCGTGGAGCAAGAGGAATAGGGAGGACAGAGCTTATCTGGGCATGGATAAGAGCCAGTTGGGCCCGTAGCCAGTGCTGTCTCTTCCCATCTCCTCACTGCAGCTCGAAGTGTAAAGAATCCACAGAGATCAACATGATAAACAGCAGACCCCCCTGAGGTGGCAGGGAGGCAGAGGGAAAAGGGTGAATAAGGGAGGATGAGGACGAGGACTGTTATGTTCAGAGGCCACACAAGATGGCTCTTTCTCATAAACTCTAATGTGAGAAAAAACAAGCTAGTGCTGATCTGGCCAATTATACTTTATTTTATCTGATTTCTGGGTGGGGAGTGGAGGAGAAGAAGGGCAGAGAATATGAGGGCAGCAGTGTTGTGTTATATGGATGAGAGAGGGGGACCTGGAGTCCCAGTGGAGCCAGTCTCTCACTGCTGCAAGGGAGAAAATAAACACTCCCCCACTGGCTTATTTACACAAGGGGCTAACTCAAACTTGGATTTCATATTATAGTACCAGGGACCATATCCTACCCCTGATGGTTCTCCCTCTCTTCCATTGATTTCTCCCTTTTTTGCTCTCTAATTCTGTCACACACCCTCACTCTTGCTTTTTAATTGTCTGACATGAGTATCCTGAGATGGGATTACTGAAAAATAATCAAACAAGGAAATGTGCTGGGGTGGTAGCCAAATATGACGCTGAAGCCTGACTTGATATATGACATTAGGCAGGGCTGGCCAAACCTCAAAACTCTTCAGCTCTGGCTCTATACAAGCTCATTCTCTATAGTTTGATAACACTAACGAGACAGAGCGAAGGCAGGATAATCCTAATTTTTACTATTTTATTGAAACCAAGAAGCCCCACACAGATCAACAATCCACTTTTCCAGGGAAACCAGGCTTTTAAAGCAGGACATGGTAAGGTCCTTACAACTTTGTAAGTTACATCTTCATGAGGTGACTGTGAGGTTGTTATTTTACTAAAACATCCAGCATCCCTGTGCCTGAAATCCTGACCTCAAGCAACCTAAGAGTAGAGATTTACAACTCTCATTTGGCTCAGAGAGGTCTGTCACTGGGCCAGAATTATAGGCTAATTGCACTCTTGTGTTTATATTAAGGTCAGTGGAAATGCATTTCCCTTTAGTGGATTTGACAAAAAGAGAGGACTTGGAGTCTTAAGAGTGCACACAACCTCTGCTTGTTGGATTTGGCACTATGGCTCTGCACCTGATGGTACCCTCATAAAGCTTGTAAAGCTCTGTGGCACCAGCTAATGTCAATAGTAGCCTAAAGTAAATGGCTCTCCCTCTCACTTGAAGCAGATCCAATTCAGAACCAATCTGAGAATCTGTCATACTATATATATACAGTATATATTTATACCAAGGGCTGAAAAAAGAGATGGAAAAGAGGAAAAGATGTGGATGGTGAAGGCACAAGTGGTACCCGTGGTGATAGGGACACTGGGGGCTGTAACTCCCAAACTGGCAGAGTGGCTCCAGCAGATCCCAGGAACAACATCTGAGATCTCTGTCTAGAAGAGTGCAGTCCTAGGAACAGCTAAGATACTGCGCAGGACCCTCAAGCTCCCAGGCCTCTAGAAGAGGACCCGAGTTTGAAGGAATAAGACCACTCCAAGGAAGGAGCGAGTGGGGAAATTTTTATATATATATATATATATATATATATATATATAATTAAAAAAAAAAATATATATATATATATATATATTTTTTTTAATATATATATGCAGCCTATATATTTTATAGTTTTCTCGATATTTCTCTGTCATTGAGGCCCTGACATTGACAAAATCTTTCTTATGTGAGTTATCACTGCAACATATAGTATAGAGAGTATATTCTGATGACACAGAACAGGTTTTAAAAGTTCTCACCTCCTGTTGTGCATGTTCTTTCTGTTGGTTTAACTCTCTGAGCTGCTCAATTAGACTCTTCTTCTCATCCTCATTGGAGTTCAAAGACTCTTCAAATTGAGTCTGCAAGTCTTTCAGCTCAGACTGAAGAACAGCCATTGCATTCTAGACCACAGACAACCCAGATAGTTCAGTTATACTAGCAGAACAGGAAACTTGACCAGATCTCAAATGACATTGTCATACATTACCTTGTCCTGCTCCTGTTTGCTAAGTGCTTCTCTCTGCATGTGCTCCAGCTTCATGTCTGCTATGGCCAGGTCCTGCTGCAGGGCAACTAGCTTCTCTGTGATTGCAGCCTTCTCTGTCTCCTTCTGTGACATAGCCTGTTCACAACAGACTATGAGGTCAGGCTCATTTATATATTGCGCATAAAAGTTAGTTTGCCATAGGGACTAACAGACACTAGCCTAGTTTCTCTGGACACACATTAATTGTGTGTGTGGTTGTTCTTTATTTCCATACTCTAACACTCCACCATTTTTAAGGCTCATAAACATCTAACAAGTCTACACACCCCATTTCCAGAGTGCATGTAATTGACTGACCTGTCTGCATTCCATATCTGTCTCCAGTAGAAAATGTATGGTGCATTATGATGACCAGGATCAAACAACACTTCAGCTGAAGTCTTGTACCCAGAAACTTTTTTAAGTGTATTACAGGCATCAAATTCCTTCTTAAAGCTACAGTTTGTAACTTCTTTTGGATTGAGATAGTACCAACTTTTCTGTATTTGTGATTGAATCCACAACAAACCTATGAAGACCACACACCTGCTGCTTTTCGTTCTCAGCTTGCAGGAGGCTTTGGTTGCAGTCCTGCTGCAGCCTGGCTAACTCCTCTTGCACCTGATGCAGCTCCTTCTGGCTACGCACACGCAGCTCTTCATGTTGTCTATGCAGCTGCTCCTCAGTCTGCTCCCACAGAACCCTCAGCTCTGCACACTGCTGCTCCTGTCAACCACAAAACAAACTCATCTGCTTAGTTAACAAAAAGCTTGGGCATCTTATTTGTTAGTCAGTCTGCACAACCATATAATTGTACTGTACCTTTTTCCTGCGTTCAGCTTCTAGTTGCTCTCTGTGAATTTGCTCTTTATTGTTCAGTGTCAGGAAGGCATTCCTCTCCACCTGAGCCACTTTTTCCTCCAACTTACTCTGCTCTTGTGCAGCTTGTGCAAACTGGTTTTCAGCATCTACGCGCATTCGAGCAGCATCGCCTGGACAGACATACAAACATACCCAACACCAAAGCCAAACTTTCACCCTGTTATTCAGTGGGGACACTTATTACACATGGTGCATGAGCCAGGATCAGCAAGGAGTTTTATTTATAAGGGATAGGCTACTCATCCATGTCTTCATGTGGAACATGCTAACTTAACACATGTATTTGATCCATATGTAGTTGTGTGGAGTGTTGGGACACTGGTCAGCTGAGAAAGCAGCCTCAGTGATGCTAGAGCCCAGCAGCTGCAGAACTCACAGATGAAATATGGATCTCTAGTGGGCTGTTGGAAAGGCTTCATGGCCAGGGGGTTTGGCATGGAGGATAGTGTATCTCTGAGGGAGGGGACTACTCACGCGTCAAGGCCTCATTAGCCAGCAGCAAACTTCGTCTCTCTCCCTCCATCCTGGTGCAGTCAGCCTCCAGAGACGAGGCAAGCTCCTGGCTCTCAAACAGAGCTGTCTCTAGGGACTCCTTTTCTGCTCTGGAACACAGCAGTTTAGGCACTGAAAAAAAGACCTTTGAACCACAAGGTGTAGAAGGTAATAAAATCCAATGATCCATCATGGTCCAGCATAGTTTCCAAATAATACCATGTTACCTAAAGACTCTTGTTACATAGGGTTTGCTGCGCTTCAGAAAGTAAAATTTGCGTAAAAAAAAAACTTTAAATGTACTTATGTTATTTATCTCAGATGCTTTTGAGGACACTGCACAGACTTACAGTTATTTCTTACACTCCTAACCTAACCTCAACCATAACAAATGCAGGCCTAAACCAAATTTAAATGTCCTGTGACATATGAAAAAAACATAAAAAAAAAACAAAAAAACTGTGAAAACTGGTTGCTCCCGCACATTTTTGAGGTCACACACATACACAACCAAACAGACCTAAGAGCAACCAGCTCCTGCATGAGACCACAGGCCTTTCGGTCAGCAGAGTTCAGCTTGACGTCCAGTGCAGCCTTGTCCTTTGCCAGCTCCTCCCTGGCATGGGTAGCTCTCTTTAGGGCTGTGGTCTGTGTCTCAAGCTCCTTCCTGCATGAACAAAGCTCAGCTGACAGTTTCTGCATCTGCTTGGCGACCTGGAGACCAACACAGACACAAACAAAAAAATGTCTTCAAACAATGAATTCATTTACATAGCAGCCATAACACATACTTTGGAAAAAAAAAGAGAACTAATCTTGAGCAGCAGTATGACAGTTGAATGAACTCCTACAGTTACAATATATTTGGAAATATGTATGTGTTGGATTGAGAATGAATCATCCCACCTCTACATTTTATGTATTTGGTGAACTAATATTGAACTCTACAAACCCCTCTTTTTGCCTTTATGAAACATAAATTACACAAACTTTAATTGATTCATGACAGTGTTTAGGAACTGCAGGTCCATAGCAAATGCACCGCCTGAAGCAAAATAAAAATGATTAGTGAGTTACGATTTTTTTCTGAATTCTTGCCTAAATCATTATGACCAAAGGATCTATATCGAACAACAAAAATAATGAACTGGCCACACATGCATTTTATTTGGAATTTGCTGAATTGCATTTAGTATATATTTAACTCCAAAAAGAGATTAATGTCTTAAGCTACTGAAGTGGAGATTCTCATAGGAATCATCTTTGTATAAATTCACTGAATGGTTATGATAGATTCGACTGTAATTCTAAGTTAATGACCTCAGCTCACTTTTAAACATGGTTACAGGTCAGTGTAAAACAGATTTCAGTGTACTTTAAACAAATAATTTTACATGATAATAGTTCTTGTTTTTTTCTTAGTTAGATAAGAACATGGACCCATATTCATTCCTGTGTACTAAATATGGAGCTAGAGTCAGTGGGTGTTTAGCTTAGCTTAACACAAAGACTAGAAGCAGGGGAAAACAGCCAACCTGACTCTGTCCAAAGATAAGGCAGCCTATCAGCATCTGTGTACAAACACCAAAGTGTAAAACTGACAAGCTGTGGTTTTTCAGGGTTACATTCAGGCCTGGAAATGTACTCCCTGTGACAACAACTTCACTGGCAGGACATAAATCCCTGCAAACTTCAACACAACTTCCAATTTTTACCTATATAAATAAAATACAATGTGTTGTATGTAGTGATTTTAAGGTAGGTCTGGTAGGTGGTAGATCTTCAGTCTGTTTTTTGCCTGATATACTGTGCCTTGGAGTAGTAACTCACACAACAAACTAAAACTAAACTAAACGTATCTAACAATAACTAAATGTTAACACATCATGGCTTTTGGCCTCTCCTTGGGTAAATATTAAAGAGAGGACATCCAACCAATATTAATGATGTGAATAGTGCTTAATAAGGGGATGAAACTGAGTTTAATGTGCTGGATGCCACTTCCGGGCATGCTTTATACACCGATAATTTATTTTTACAGATATAAAACAAAACCTGTAGATGGAATTTGTTTGATTGTTTAGATTTGTTATTTTCTAGCTGAGATTGACATTGGATTTCCCAGTTTCCCATTCAAAACAGATAATAAAACAGAAAAGGATTCTTTTCATTCTTAGCGGACGTAACAGAGAGAAATGAGAGGAGAATAGGAATACTTTAGGTGTTACTTTATTGGCTGTTTCACTAAACCCTGATTGGATATTATATGTCTATCTATTTATCTTTTCCAGTTCACATTTGTTCAAGGAGGTTCCTTGTTTGTTATGTCCCAAGTTACTCATAAAAAAATCTTAGTGGGGCCTCCATATCCCATTTGAAAGAAAAAATGATGGCAGATGTGTCCAGTATCTCTAATACATTTTAATGCGACAACAGGCTTCATGAATCTGCTGAAAGCTATTAATAACTGCAACTCTCCCAAGTGGTGGGAACTGGAAGGATGGAGGCTAAAGTGTGTAAGCGGCTGGGGGTCCTAAACCTGAGAGTGCTGCTCCAGGACTTGAGCGTTCTCCTTCTGCAGCCGGTTCAGCTCTGCTTCTGCTTTCTGGCAGAGATCCTGCAAGTGGCTGTGGGAGTTATCTAGAGCTTGTTTCTCAGCAAGCAGATTCATCATCTCCTGCTGCACCCGTGCTGTCTCCTCCCTGGCTGCTGCCCGCTCCACTTCAGCATCCCGTCTATGTTCACCAAGCTCTGCTTTTTCACATTCTGTCTAGAGGGGAAAGAAAAATATTTATCTTCTTCTGTCTCACTCTGACTTCCATAAACACGACAGGGCAACTACTTGCAGAATACCTGTAGTAGAATACGATTGAGTTCCACCTTGTCTTTGGCTAAACCTTCACTAAGAGCAGCCATTTTAGCCAGAGAATCTTTTAGGGCAGCCTCTTGATTATGCAGTTTGGTGAGGGATAACTCTTGTGCAGAATTTTGGGACTCCAGCTGAGGAGTGTAACATAAATATTAGAAGAATTTAGTTAATCAGGACAGGTAGAATACAATAATATAAATCAGGCTACCTAATGCAAACACAGGAGCCTACCTTGGTAAGAGCCAGAGCAAGGCTGGCCTTCTCATCTTCCAACATTTCCTTTTGCAGGGTGATTTGACTCAGCGCCTCTTTTACTGTCACAAGTTCCCTGCGCAAATCAGAATGCTTCCCTTCAAGCTCCTCCAGACTCCTCTCACTAAAACACAAAATGTTCCACATAGTACATGACTCTCTAACACTGTTTCTTTGTCTCACACACGTGCAGATTATTTGTATAAACAATAACTTTAACAGTAATCTATCTTCACTTCGGATTATGGAGAAATATTGTTTCCAAAGGCCAGAACAGGGAGTTACTTTTTGCTGTATTGCATGACCTTCTCCAATTCTCAGCTAATCAAATTTTTTCAAGCAAAAGAAACCATCAAAAAGATGAAAAAAAAAAAAAAAGTTTCCATCTTGCATGAGTGCAGTAATGCAATGTAAATCATTTACATTTTCATCCAAATGTCATCTGGGTCCATGGCTGGCTGGAGAATGACATATGTTATTCATCTAGACTCTAAACAAACAGAGCTTGAAAACAATCTCGGGTGACGAGATGTGCATTGTGTAACGGTCATTCTTCTGTGCTTATGCTATACCCTCTTTGGACCTCTGTGCGCTGGCGTGCCAGCTGCATCTCTAGATCCTCCCTTTGCTGCCTCAGGAGGTCCCGCTGTCTCTGAAGCTCCAGTGAGGAGCCCCGCAGTACCTCCAGCTCAGCGTGCTGGGAGTCCACCTCCTGCTGTAGCCCTGACAGCAGCTTCTCCAGGCTGCTCCTTTCACTGTGAAGCATTAAAGCAGAGAGAGGCAGTGAAAATGAGAGAGTGAGAGAGTATGTGGATGAACTGTTGCACAATGATCAACATAATCATAACACTTGATTTTTCTAAAAAAATAACATCAACAAAACACTTCAAAACATAAACATGTCTTGTACAATGTTGTATGAATATTGCTTTTGGAGAGGCTTCAATATATTTACATATATTCTTATAATGATGCTGACTGCAGATGAGCATAAACATAAACATAAAACATAAATATAAAACCAAACTATCATCATTATAACCCCTGCACTTTTCCAAAAACAATATTTAGGCCTAATAGGAACTTCACAACTAACAAACCAAGACTAAAACTATGAAACAGAAAACATCACTATCCATCCATACGTTAGCCCAACAGCTTTTCCTATTATGGGATGTGAGGGTGCTGGAGCCACTCCTAGCTGTCATTGAGCAAAAGGCAGGGTACACCACATACAGGCCAGTTCTATCACAGGGCTGACATATAGAAGTATGCAACTATTCATTCTCTCATTGCCACCTACAGTATGGGCATTTTAGAGTCACCAGTTCACCTAACTATACCAGAGTACCAGAAGCAAAAGCCCTCTAACAAAATAATAAAAGCACTTTTTATGAGTATTTGTATGTGTATTGACGCCCATGATGAGAATGTACCTAGTCACAAGTTCCAGTGAGCAGCGATATCTGTTGCTGTCTCTGAGGTTTTCCTGTAATGCTGCTTTAGCCTCCAGACTTTCCCTCCTTATTTCTTGGATTTTCTGTTCCAGCTCTTTCCGCTCAGTGCCCCTTTCCTGCAGGTGAGTGCGCAGTGTGTCCACTTGCTCCAGGGCGGCAGCCAAACACCCATGCAGGTCCTACAGTTTGTATGGCAGAGCATGGTTACATTTTATTAAGTGAATGCTATTATAAAGTGTCAAGATAGGATGGAAAACAAGATGGGAACAGTAGCCACTTTTGTCTGACCTGTATTTGTTTCTGATGCTTGGAAATAGCACTCTGCACAGCCATTAGAGTAGTGTTTCTCAGAGGAGAGCAGCCAGGAGTTGAAGACAACACATTTTCAGAGCCACTACTATCAAATTCTTCACCAACCAACTGGACATTAGAGTAGGGAAAGAAAATAATCTTTACAGTATATTCTTATGTAACAAACTACACACTCTAACCTAGTTCTATGTCTTGTTCTGACCTGGTGAACTTCACATAAAATCTTTTGGAGGGATTGGATCTCTGTGTGGAGGACCTCCATCTCTGCTTTATCATCTGTTCTCCTTGTCTCCTGAGCAGGAAACCATGTAAGGTCAGATAAGAAGCACACATAGAGCAAGCCTGACATTCCCCAGACTGCAGACACGGAAGTGGTGGAGTTTATCAAAACTAAGGTTTAGACTACAGCCAATTTAACACCCTTAAACACCCAACAACGCCCCCCCTGATTATCCCATGGTCCCACCATCCTGTCCAGACTGATCTGCATGGTTTTGAGGCTGGCATCCTTCTCACTGTTTTGGCTCTGGAGGTGCTTCACTGTGTCGGTCAGCTCCGCAATTCTACATGCAAAAAAAAGACAAAGAGCAAAATATCACACACCGAGTTCTCTGAAACACTGAATACGCAATACTGGCATGTATTCCTCCTCTCCAGGATCATCAACACTATCATGTTCTCAATATACAATCATGGGACTAACAATGACTTTTGATAAGATCAGAAGGCAGCTTTGATCCAGAATACAAAGGCACTGACATTCCTGCAGACTTTTGAATGAACTGTGTAGGAGATGGTACAAGAGACTGAAATTGTCTTCATTAGCACAAGAGCAATATTGAGGTTTCACTTAGGGGATTACATTTGTTTTTTTATTTAGTAATAGGAGAAATGTGATTTGCAATATGAATAATATGCAAATGCATGTTTTTTCTTTCTGACAGTCCAGATCAGTTAGACAAGTCCAGAGACAGTAGAAAAATATTGATATCGGACAACCATACCACATTAATCCTATCACTTGCATTAACCAGGGAAACTTTGGGTTTCCCAGAGTTTCTTCATTTGTCAGGTACTTAGTTCAGTGGGTTTTCTATTGTCTAGGTATAGGTGTAGATATTGAAACACAACATTTAGTCCTCATAATAAATACAGCTTAAGGCAACAATAATAATAGTTGTATAGAAATATGACAATGTATGACAATAAGGCTCAGATAGATATACAAATCTGGAGATAACTTTACCTAGAGTTAAGTTCGACTTTCTCTGCATTCCAACGCCCCTGTAGCTGCATAGCCTCTTTCAGCTTGTCCTTCAGCTGCCTCTCTAGCACTGACATATCCACACCACTAGAGGTGCTCTCCTGTGTTACTCTGGTCTCTAAGGTCATACAGGCAAGATGCAGCTGCCGACTGACAGCAACACATTCCACGTGCATATCAGACAGAGTCCTGTTAAAAAAATGGATGTGCATTAAGGTTACAGCATGTCATGATGAATTAAAGGTCTAAAGCAAAGCAATTATGTGAAGATTTCTAGTCAGAATTTAGAGGGCATAGTGAAGAAATAGCACTGTAGCACTATTTAAAAAAAAATCTCCAGAACTGCCTTCTACCACCTGAGGAAAATTGCTAAAATGTTACTAAAAACAATACCATGCATTTATTACTTCTAGACTGGACTACTGTAACTGACTAATAATAGATAAATCTTTAAAAAACCCTTAAAGAGCTCTGAACCATCTCTTAATAATGCTGCTATAGACCTAGGCTGCCGAGAAGCCTCCTTTGATGCACTGAGCTCCGCTCTGCTCCTCTCCTCTCCTATCCCCTCCTTATCCATTTATATGTCACTATTCCATGTCATAAACTTCATGGTCTTTCATCTCTGGCTGCCTCTTTCTGTACCTTTCTACTGGTATACCTGGTCTCAGAGCTGTCTGTTTCATTGCACATTTCAACCCTAATGGTTAAGGCAGATGCTGAGTGTCTTGTGGTGAATTGGTGCTATAAAAACAAATTAAATTCAACTAAACTGACTTAACTGAAAAACTGTCTCTCTGTTTTGCCCAAAAACGATGGATGTCTGCAGTGATTAAGATCCAGGATCAAGAGTTTGAAAAGCCTTCAGTTTAAGTTACGGGAGCCTTTTGACATGATCACAGAGGTCTATGAGCCAAGCAATCATTATTAGAGTAAATTACTCTTCAATAGTGCTCACAGTGGGTAAACATGATAGAAGTCGTGACTTTTATGCCTCAGGCTCTGTCCTGATGGATGACTTCAACAGTGAGCATAGACACCTTTAGCCATCTGTTCTCCCAGTGAGGAAACAATAAGCAGGGGGACTGGTGACCCTGCTGACCTGTTCTACTTTGATCCTTGGCTGAGAGAAGTGGATTGTGGTTGCAGTTCTGAGTGTGAGACACAAGAGAGGTGGGGGTTCTTGCAGAATCCTGTGTTGCTGAAGGAATTCTGGCAGCACGCCACGCTCACCTGTCAGCGAAAGTCCTTAGCTGGGTGAAAGTGCTCCGCAGGGAGGCGGCCTGGCGCCACAGTGCTCTGACACGAACCTGTTCACGACTCAACCGGGAGGCACATGTCTGCAGAGAAAAGCAGACAAAGGAAATAGAGACTGGGGGGTGGGTGGTAAGGGTGGCTTCCAGCAAATGATGGCACCTCACATTTTATTGTGATACCAAACAGATGCAATACTGGAACCCCTGGACTCACACTGGCACATATACAAATAATTGGATTTCCTTGAATAAACAGATGTAGCCCTTTTACAGCACGAACACCAGATTGTTTGCACAAAATTTTCCTCTCCCTCAGCAGTTGGAATGTTTTCACAGGAAACAACAACTCAAAAATCATAGCACTGAAATGAACAGGGAATGAGAATGAATTGATGAAACTGGCTATGAATGGAATTCCTGCCCCATGTGAACTCAACGGGAGTTTAATTGCACAATCTCTTTGCTGAGAGGAATAAACTTGAGCTTCCCCTCTTGCCTTTCTGACTCCCGTATTTCATTTTTTTTTTTTTCTCTCACCTCTTGCTCTCTGCGCAGACGGGTATCACACAATTCAATGTCTTCACGGGCCTTCCACAAGCTCTCTGTTAAGCCCTGATTGACAGTGCCTGCCTGTTCCAGTTGTTCCCGTAGCATACAGTTCACTTGGCTGAGGCCGGCACACCTGGAAATTACAAGCCTTATGACACTAAACACCATTTGGCATATAGCTAACACCCTAATACAGCATCCTAACTCTAATTCTGATATGTCGCAATACACATGTAGCCTTTAAAGCCACCCTTGCCAACCAAACTTACAGGGTGAACATGTGTGACAGTTTTAAAATGTCTGTGTCAACTTAGATTTAATTTAAACCAGATCTGCTTGTAGAGTCATTTACCAAAATGTTTACATCATTCTCACACTCAACACACACCCTGCTTTAGTAAAGCACGTCACATTGCTATGTTCAGTTATCTGTCTGAAATTGAGCCAGAACTATGTTTATGGGATTATATTGTGTTGAAAAAGAACTGAGATAGAGGAGGAGAGGGATTCCAATAATTCCTATAATAAGCAAAAACATATAAGTGATGGTTCTGGCCCACTAGATGAAGGCTGATAAATCTGCAGTCATTGATATTTTTAGGCAACTCCTGGCAAAAGGTCTGTCATGGCATTTAAGATTCCTAAGTGTAAACCATAGGGCATTAAAGTCTTCAACTGCAGAGCTTGGCCCAAACCTTATGTGAGGCGTCACTATAATGCTTTGGTAAGAGAGTGAGAGAGAGAACATAGTCTCACACATTTTCTCTAATGACTTGGATGTTGAAATTATCCTTACAGTTGCAGGATCTGTCTTCTCATTGCAACAGGGACAGAAAAAACAGCACAAGAACTCTAGTAACCGTTGGGCATAGCCACACGTTTTTAAGAAATATACTGTCTTAATTTCTGCTTCTCAACCAGAAACAGAGAAAGAAAAACAGTAGCAAAAATCTAAAAAGCCTTAACCACAAATTTATGGCTGTAAGTCTCTATCCAAATAGCAACACCCTGCTGCTGCAAATTTTTTGGACTTTTTCAAATACGCGGCTGCTCTGCATGATGCCCATCACTCACCTCTTCTGCTCCTCCTCCAGTTGGGCAGACTTCTTCTGGATAGCCATATTGAGATCCTGCTCAGTCTGTTGCTGAAGCTGGGCTGAGTCCAGGTGGGCCTGCAGCTGAGCACATGCACACTACAACTACTGGTAGCCTGATAACACTTCAGTATATGGTAGCAGTAGTACATTAGCACTTGCCAAGTATTTATAAAGCTACATCATTACAGTCGAGATCTGCTAATCCAAACTCTCTGTGGGGGCTTCCAGTCAAGAATAATATTTGGATAAAGTGCAAATCTTATTCATAACAAGAAAAGTCAAAGTCTTGTATTTCGATTATGCATGAATCCTGTACTGGTTATTCAAATACTTCTATTCTTACATGAGTGATTGGATTCCAGCTAATAAGCAGTAATAATGGAAATTCTTCTCTAGAGATACAGTATAATGGTTGACACTTCTTATATGTGTAACAAAAAACATTTACTTTAATGGGGCAACCATTTGTTTAGTAGTTTATCATTTTTGAATATTTATGTAAATACTGCACCACGTAACAATGCTGTGATAATGAAGAGTCATTTTATCTAAATTACCCAGCCATATGCAGCAATGCCTTCTTTTTTCAAGATAAAGAAATGCTCTATTATAAGAGAATTTTATTATACCTACACAGTTTGGCGTGTAGAGATAATAAGCATGTCAATGTCATTCAGAGTCACGTTCAAGTCCTCTTCTGTCTAAGGAGCAGAGTTGTCTCTGAAATACCCTCTTCTCTCTACATACTGTAATACTGATTCTGGAGGGTGTTGCTACAGTTAAGACATACCAATAATCTCATCTTCTCAGACTCTGAGGTCTTCTCCAGCACTTGATCTTCTAGTTCCCCACACCTTTTCTTGTACTGAAGAACCTGATATAAAACATAAGGTTCAGAGTTAAACAAAATGACCCTTTTTAGCTAACAATTGTGAGTTTGGTTTCCTGTCACCTTGATCTGCAGCTTCTGAACAAGCTGGGCCTGTTTCTGCTGAGCCTCTTGGTAGGCCTGCAGTTTTTGTCTGTAAGCTCTCTCCTTGTTCTGCAATTGCAGGAATCCTTGTGATACACTGTCTTGGTCTGAGTCAACTGCTGACTGCAGCACCAGCATCTGATCAAGCTGGATGGAATAGTAACAAATAAACTTTAGTAAGTTGGACAATTTCAATGTCGTTATATTTAACATTACATAGTACTTTATGCATGAACTCCAGTGTACTAGTTGATTTGTACAGTTTACTATGATCTAATGCAAATGCATTTTACTGTTTAAGAGCATAGTTAATCAAATTCTATGTTCATTATTGCAATTGTTGTAGTGATGGATGTACCACTGACAAAAAATCTGACTCAAAGAAAAATGTGCATTCAGAAGAGTTTTCAGTGCATTTTTGCTTTTGTATTATTAGCAGCATCTTCATCATCACAGGATCAGTACAGGATTCATGACTATCATTACATAATTCAGTGATATTAATTCTGATGAAATTAAATATAATTTATATTTTATATAAATTTAGGGATCCATACCATTAACTTGGCATGAGGGTTGGACAAACAGTGGCTATCATTCAAGGGGAGAGGGGCTGCTGCATGAATGTTAGTCCATAGAATGTCCATGTACAGTATATTAGAGTGTGGTAAAACAAAACAAAACAAAACATTATATTATATTTATTATTATATAATATATTACATTATAATATTGCTGTGTGTGTTTGGTGTATGTGTCAAATAAAACTAAAAACAAAAACACTATAAATGTTTTGGTCTTTCTCATTGTGGATCTCCTCCCTATATTTGAAATCCAAATGATCCAAATGTCCTGTAATCTCTCAACCTCACACAACCTAAACTCCCTCTGCACCACCCACTCTCTATCATGGTGCCACTAATACAAACCACATGGCCCTAGAGCACTACAACACACTGCGTGCCTCCAGCTGCCCTTTCCGACTTCTCATTTAAAAAAGAGAGGAAAAGAGCCCCCTCCCCTGCAACATACTCCAAACCACCATCAAATCAACCCAGCGACCCACTGCCTCCCTCCTCTCTTCTGTACCTCATCTCTTCGCTGGGTGCTTAATCTCTCCAGCAGGCTCCAAAAGAGCCAAGACAATAGTCTCACTGTTCAACACTGGACCCAGTCACTTTGCCACCATTATTAACACATTTTCAAATACCCTTTTCAGAATTTATACTACAAACAGCCATCCTGCTCTTGGCTCTGTGCTTTTCTTGTTTTACTCCAAGGACCTGGAGAGCACAAAACCTTCTTTTACTGCCAGCAGTTGAGGTGACAGCTTTAGGGACTAAGAAAGGAGCAACAACATGGTTGGAGTATGTGAAATACACACAACTGCAGCAGCTGTGTTTAAAGGGACTCCTGGAAACAGCTGTGTGCGGAGCATAAGTGATTATGCATGTTTTGGCAAAACAATGGCAATAACACTGACTTACTAACAAGCATGTACTTTATAAATACACCTTGAAATCTTAGCCATGTCACGCAAGGTTTATTAGAACACATAAGTGTAATCTATGTTTGGAACCTTATAGAGGGCTTTAACACTGTTACAATTTTGGGGAAAATCCATAGCAGTACCGCACACACCATATTACACCAGTATGTAACTCCTAAAGAAACAATAAAAAACAAGTTTGTATTAAATACAACACAAACAAAATTGGCTAAATTGCAGCATGTCCACATATTTGCCACTGGTAAAACTAATGAGAAAAAATATAGTCAACCCATTATCTAAAATTTACACGTTTGGGGGTGGTCATGGAAAAATGAGTCATAGACACCAAATGACCATCATTCATATTCACCAGTAAATAGACAACGTGTTAAATAATTCTTAGATAATTAGATAATTTCAGCTAATACTAAGGTACCATGTATGAGTGTATGAGTGTGTGAACACTAGTAATACAAAGGAGCAATATCTTTATGCGCTAGTACTAGTCTTGCAAATGTACCGTACATAGACATACTGTATGTATGACCATCTGGCCAATGTGATATTCAGTTCAGTCGCTAGTTTCACACTACCATGCGTGGAACCCGTGAGGATGATTTTTTAATGATTTCTCCTGAGTCAGCTGTAAAGCAGGAGGCCAGGGGCTGCTCTGGATTAGCTATGCTCCGTGCAGGAAGCTCCCAAGAGGGCGCCATAACAGTTTGTTGTGGAGACCCTCACTTTCGCTAACCTTTCCTGCACTGCCATTCACTCCCTTGCTTGCATCATTAAATCTCATCACCCTCATCTCTAAGTGAGCTTGAACTCATTGTTCTTCAAAACACACCCATCTAGTGGTGACTGTAAAAAGACAAAAGAGAAAAACAAGTAATCCCAGTCCTCCATCTGCCCTAACCCAAGGGCTTTCAGGGCTTACTGGGGGCCCAGAAGTGTGGTCATTAAACCCCCCTGCTATTTATGATGTGCCTCTGAGCACAATCAGTCTAAAGCAGCCTCTGTGGCCCCCTAAAGTGGGCTGAGTCCAATCCCAATGAAGCCCAATTCTTTAATACTGCCATATTGCAATAATGTGTGAGATGCAATTCATACAAAAAAATGCCTTTTTGTCATGGTATGTTTCATACCTCCATATGGTTGCTATGGTTCTTTTTATTTTTCCTTGAGCCCTGGTTATGTTTCCAAAGTAAAAGATTTTGCAGCCTTTTAAAATGTGCTTTGCATTAGTTTTTTATATTTCTTGATATTTATGATTTGTGCCACTCCTTGTATTGTCTCTTTTGATAAATATTTCAAACAACATCAAGGGATAATCTTGCTTTGATTCATCTGCCAACAAGCAACAAAAGAATCATTTTCAAGGCCCTTGAGAAGGCTTTGGTGTTTGGGCCAAAACACGCTGCCTTGTTCATGTGGTAGATCAGAATCCAATCCATTTCAGTTACCAAGTTATGATTATGATATTTTCTCACTGACCTAATGTCACAACATTTGGAGATCCAATAACTCGCCACTTTATCTAATCTTTCAACTGCCTTTTGTAAAATGTTTTAGAAACTGCTATGCTTTGAAGTTTTCCCTTGTTTCTCTCCTCTCCTACTCTACAGTAGGAGAAGAGCATAGTCGATCCATTGTGGATCCGTACCTGTTTATCTATAAGGGAATACATTTGCAGACGTGTCCAGCTACTACTCCACATCCTCAGTCCTCTTTCTTCTATCTCTGACTCACCCAGGGTGACATCTGGTCATGAGTGCAAAATCCAGCCAGCATGTGAAGGGTTACAGCTGCAATCGTTTTCCCTGGCTTGGCCTGGACCCAGAGGCTTAATAAAGGGAATTAATGGAGTGCACTATCTGTCAGATTCCTAAACACAGCTGGAGCGGATGTCCATCGCCCCCAAGCTGCCCAAGAAACTTACTATCCTACTTCAACAACATACCCGTTCCCCCTTCCCCTCACATTACCCCCTGAGTGCTGACTCTGTGAAAGAGCCCCAGCTGATTGTGAAAGCTGTTTATGTATCATCACTGACCGTAATTACACAATGTGGGATAACAAACAAGGAGAAGTGAGGAGGAGGAGCTGATCTGAGAGGAGCGTGTTACCATGGAGTGAACATTTTGCTTATGGGAACAGCTGCTATGATGGCATACTGGAGGTGCAAGTAATCGGTGTAAATGCAGCCTAGCTAATAATACATGTAGTGTGCTAACATAATAATACATGTTGTGTGCTAACAAGCGTGTGCCTGGCCTTGCAACAGCTTAACACACGTTCCCTCAACAAGTACAATGCTGAACAAAATCTACACGCACACCCACTGAGTCTGTATAAGACTTCACATTTGATTAGACACTCTTGACATGTGAAAAGAAACTGAGAAGTTTGACTTTAAAGTCAGGTAATATGAGTAGCCTAATGTCAAACATTGAGAGGGTTTAATGGAATACTTTCATCAAATATTCTGCACTGGGATGGGCTTTCAGGTATATTTTCTCTGGGGACAGTAATAAATGTTTGCAATTTCATTATAGTTGAAGGAGTTAAACTGCAGCCTCTATTAGTGGGTTTGTGCCAGCAGGGAAAACAAACTAGAAATAAAGGGGTGCAGCAAGGTAAAAGGGGACAGTAACACAATCTCTTAAAACAGACTTTATCTGCTCCAAATATGTTTGACTCATGCAGAGACCCAGGGGATTCAAGATTTCAGAGGTCACTGGTAAATGGCAGTTGGTGTCAGAAATCATTCAACAGGAGTTTATCTTTATCTAAATGGCTGCCACACTGCAGTATTGTGCAGTCAGTCACTAAGTGTGGAGGGAGTATGGCGAAATATGTATATCTGTGCCTGAGAAAATGCACATTGGCGGGGTTCCAAAGGCAACATAGAAGGGTCAGAATTCAGCCCAACACGTTCTCCGAGCTCCCCAGCCCAGCTAACTAACAAACTGGGACAAGGTTTATCTCAGTTCAGGTGCCATGTTCTGGGGTCACAAGAGATCACGCTCAGTGACTTAACACAGACACAGAGGAAATCTTGCAGTTGTGTGACTTCACCAGTATTGTTCATAGTAAGTTAACTGTCTTCTGCCAGGTCAAAACAGGCACGTTGAATAACTATGTTTCTCTGCTGTCAAACATTCTGTGGTAGACAGGCTTCGGCTGACATTCTGACACTGTGAGTAATGGATGGATTTCAGAAAGAAGTTTTTGGCATTATAGTATCAGATATGCAGAATACATGCTTCACATTGTCTGGTAGTTTGACCATGAAACTGAACCATGGTCACACCCACAACATTTGTTTGAGCTGGTGACTGTAGGTGATACATGTTGGGAGCTTTCTCAGACACAAGCAACAAGAAAATGCTTAACCAGCTGCCAGTACAATACAGCTGGTCTTGAACTCCTTTTCTTGAGCATGTGCAAATTTTCAAGACAAATTTCAATTACAGAACTTCATATAAATATTCCAGGGAACTAAGGTCACTTTAAGGACAACTAGGACAAATGCTGACTTAAAGTCTTCTCCCATGATTTTTCAGAACTTCCCAAAAGCAGTTTTTCAACAAACTATATATTTAAAAAAATCTTTTAATTAATTATTTCGACAATGAGATGTTGTATTATTGTTGGATAGCAGTGAAAGTCAGTAAATGATTATTCTGAATTATTGCTCTATACTTTTGATGTACTGTCTGCATAATTTCTCAAGACTGGGTGAGACATAATGATATGGGCCTTAAAAGATAATAACAAATGAAATACATCATGAGGGGAGTAATATGATATCTTTGGCAGTGAATGTTGAGGAGAAAGCCAAGTACTACTGTTGGCCTAAGCATTAGTTCCACATAGATGCCACAGCCATGGCATTGTGTTTGTCTCCAGGGCACTGATTATCATGCCGCATTAACATCACATAACAGCAAAGCTGCCAAAAAATAATGGTGTTCTGTAGAGGAAAAAAGTAAAGACAAGACAGGAACCTTCACTGGAAGAGACAAGTCACAACAGGAGTTTGGTAATGAACCTGTTGACTTGTGAGACCATATTAGATAAAACATTCAGCTGCAGGTACAATTTCTTTGATCTTTTGAGAACAAAATTAGTAGAGGTGCTAATATTTTCCTTCCTTTTGCTACTTAGTGATGTGAGCATCAAATATTAGCAACACTTGCTTATGTTTTTTTCTCTTTAGTGTCGTTTTGCACATCTAAAATTAGCAACAAAATAAATATGCTATATATATCTGCCAAACTAATTAAGTTATATTTATAACCTTGGTTTTAAAAACAAATTCCAAGGTTAAGTCAAGCAGTGGGAGTTCATTAGATTTAAGAAGCAGAATGACTACAGTGTTATCACAAATGGCAGCTTTGTGCACCATGAAAAATGAGCTTTTTCTTTGACAGTCTCGAGGGAGGAGGCCAATGACCTTCACAATTTTCTCCCAAAACAGCAGTTGCTACAGGGAGGGGCAACCATGTGGAGCTATGAAGAGAGACTCTGGTCCTCGTGAGCACAGGGGGTCTGAGTCCACCTGAACAGACCACAAGGAAACCCTTCATGAAATCACCCTCCTCTTTCTTATTTACACTCGCAAACACATACACATAAGCACATGCATCCGAATGTACACACAATGGATGCTTATACAATTCTTAGAGCAACATATAAAATATAGTTCTACAGCCACTAATTTAAAAAAAATGATGTAAATATGTGGCCGTGCCAAGTTTTGTCAGGCTGAAAGTCTGTAAGTCTTTTAACCTTTCCACACTGTTGCTTGTGTTCAGCTTCAACAGCCTTTCCCCTCCCTGGAAAGAGTGGTGCCAAACTGTTTGCTGTAATGATATTCCATTTCAAAAGTATGTAGGTTTTTTTCTTTAATGTGTCTGCTCTTCTTCATTACATGTACAAAAAATTGGGCAAATTTCCAATTATCTACAGCAATCCATATTCAGGCTCCTAAGAGATGCAGAGCTCCCCCACATTAACATCTGACATTACTAACAACACTAACAATGTTAAGGTCAATGCAGTCTCATCAAGAGTTAGTGTGGGTAACACTTTCTGTACAAAAATGTATTTAGACATATCATTTAAGGGGTTGCAAGTGGTCATGGTAACACTCATTTAGTAACCCATGTTGATAATAGCAAAATTATTTTGTTCATGAAAAGACTCAAATACACAGAGAAAATTATGATATATACCTTTTTTTTTGGAAAACACTGTAGTTTTCTTCCCTTTCTACTCTACTAGAATGGTACTGGCACAAATAAGAATAAAAATTTGAATAATGTTCCATAAGTTAAATTTGACCTAAGAAGGCGTTACTGCCCTGTGTCACTCTTACCTTCTCTGTGAGAATGGCCTGTTTGACTAGCGGCTGATCACAGTCCATCTCCCTTGGAGACAGCTGCTCCTGTAGGGCTGTGCTCTCTTTTACCTCATTGGCCTCAGAGCTGTCACCTGAGATTAGGAAGCAGTAGACCATGCATACTGACGTGTCTTACCACAGAGGATAAAATGATGACTATTTAGCAAGGCATATTTATTGTCAATACCAGATGTATTCAAAAATTTCAATGTGCTTTTGGATTACAGCTATCTTTCATACCAGAAGGCTGCTGAGCCAGGTTGCGTGTGATGATCTGGCGAATGCGTGTGGAGACAGGTATTGGTGTGACATTGGACTCCTGACCATCACCTTGAAGAGTCAAAGTCCTCTCTCCTGAGCTACTATCAGAGTGGAGTAGTGACTCCTCCAACTTCTATATTATACACATTACAGCAAGTATTAATACCAGATTAATACCACATTTACTCAAGTAAAAATACTGTATGCAGTATTAACAGAATAAAACACAGAAGGAGCTCTTGGAGGGTTACATATTATATATGTTATACTGTAATATTGAATTAGTATTATTGATCATTACCACAGAAGTAGCATGTCTTTATTGTACTATTTAACGGTTTTATACAGCATTTACACTGTATGTAAATAATCTGTAAAGTAGCTAACAAATACATGTAAATAAATATAAAAAAAAACAGCACAGCACTAGAGTTAATGTGCTGAATCCCTAAATTGTCCATTATTCATTTAGCATTGTTTCATAACTTTTTACTGGCTCACTACAATGAGCTAAAGAACCGATGCTGTGTCCAATTATACACTGGGTTGGCAGTTTATTAGGAACATCAACTAATTAATGAAATCTAATACAGCAGTCCTGAGATATATTCTACCTTATAAATGGTATTGTGTTCAGTTTGTGACAAACTGTTCCACAGAGGTGTTAATTGCAAACTGCATGAGGATTTTGACGGCTGTAGCTTGTGCTGCTGTTAAACTGTATTTCATCACACAGATGTTTCTGTGGTTTAGCCTAGCTTTACTGATATAAGAGGAATGAACAAAATACATCTGTCAATATACGGCCATTAATTTAAACAGCACCACCGCTCCATTATTCATTCAAATCAGAAAAGATAGTGTGAGTCTGGACAAGAAGAAACCAAAGCAGCTAAAGGGAATTCATCCATTTTTAATTTGATTATTTCCACCTATTTTAACCAAAGCTGAAAGATGCTAACACAGTGGATATGTTACCTACCTGAATCACAGCCTCCAGTCTGGGCGAGTGTGCACCTTGTTCCGTTTGAGAAGACATTCCACAACTTTTCCAGCTTTAACAACAAAATGTTTGCGAGTAATGTAAAAGCTTTAATGGCTTCGTTTGACAGACAGAAAGGCTGTTTAGCTTTATAACGTTAGCTTGCTGTAGGCTAACGGTAATGAAATTTAAGATAGTGGCATATGAAATTAAACAGAGCACACAGTCGCGGTAACATGTCGTTAAATTATGCGATAAGACATAAAGAAATGTCACAATGAACTTATACCTTCGTTTAAAAAAAACTTTTTAGCCAAGTAGCTTCAGCAGCGACCGCGGACAAACAGGACCTTCCAAATCCCCCTGGGTGTTGTCAAGGTGACCACGCGTTGCCATAGAAATAGAATGCTGGCTTGTGCGTTTCCATGGCAGCAGCGACGCCTCCAGCCATGCTGCTGGATTCCGATGGATTGATGATCGAGGAGGTGAGGTGAGGGCAAAGTCTCATTTAATCCCAACTGTAGCATTTCCAGAAAGCACTGATGGACAGTAAAACCGGTAACAATCATAATCGAAAACAGTAGCTCACGAACTATTGCTTCAAAGATTTAATAATTCACAAGCAACACATATTAACACAAAGTAGCATTCAGATGTCAGATACTTGATACAAAGCATAAATAAACAGCTGATGAGCAGCCAAGCAGGCCCTAAAAGCAACCGAGAATACCTAAGGATCGTATAACACATTATTTTAGGGCACAATGATATCCTGGGATAAACATTCCATTTGCATTGTCACATGTCTCTATGACTGTCTGAACTCACTCCCTATACAACATACTGCACACTCTGTACTGAGTTGTAACCTGGTTTCTGACACCTACTAATCACTGTCATTTTGTGTAGAGCTGCTCAAGGTCATTTGCTCGTCTTCTAAAACGTGGAGCATTGCATCACGTTGGACTGAGAAAGTAGTGTACTTGCCAAGGACATTATCATTATTATTGTCTCAAGGTACTGTGTGTGAATAAATTCATACACTCAGCATTCAGACACTCGCTGGCAGAAAGCAGATGTAGTACACTAAAATAAATAGGGAGTCATTTCGGAAACAGCCCATGAACTCTTCGATCCTATGTTTAGTCATTATGAATCTACGGGGAAAAGCGCAGACCATTGAGATGGGTCTATGAAGATGGTGCAGACCCCACTGTAGAACCAGAGTCTTGGCAGGAAGCCCTCCACCTCCCAGGTGTTGGATGCTCGGTTGTAAACTTCCACCTCCACCCCATAGTCCCCCTCCATACCTTTCCAGTGACCACCCGTGACAAACAGTTTTCCATTTAAGGTTACCAGGCCACCATTTTCATGTAGCATGTGGAGGAGCTGGATCTGAACAGAAGGAAAAGTGATCAAATTGCCATGTATCAAATTTTTATTCATATATAGCAGTGATTCCTAAGCCCACCTTCTGCCACATGTTTGCCTCTGGATCATAGGAGTAGACTTTCTTAGTGTTGTCAGCAACCAGATAAATAATTCCATCAACGCAGACAGAACGAGGAGAGGACAAGTACTTAGGGATGAAGGGTGAACATATGCTGATCCAGCTGTCTGTAAAAACATTTAGCAGTAATTTACTAACAGTTAACAGAGGTACATTTAAATATAATTTTAATGAAAACACTGGGTTGTCTCTATTATACCATGATGTTCTTTACTTATTCTCACCTATGACGGGGTTGTAGCACTGCATTGTCAAAGCGTTGTACTTCACAGCACATGAGCCAATCACATAGAGCTTCCCATAACATGCTGTGGCAGTGAAGTTTGTCACATATTTTAAGGCAGGGCACGACAAGGCCCAGGTGTCGTTGTAAGGGTCATAATGCTCAACCTCCACTCGGTCCAGTGTTGTACCTAAAGAGAGCAAATGGAAATAGAAAAGTCATGAGGATGAATCATGCTCTCTTAAATGTAAACACATATTAAGACTACTAAGAAGCGGCAGTACAGACCAGTTTAAATGCTGCACTGTTCTTAGAGGTTGGGCATTTTCCAAGCTCTTCAGCCACAAAGACAAAACGCAAGCAGATTGAAAAAAAAAAAAAGATCACCGCAGAGGCCATTAAGAGCAGATGAGCTACTGGAGTTTATCAGCTTTCAAGTGCGCTGCAGGTTTTAGACACCACATGCAGTTCTGTATTTATTTTCTTACCTCCAATGACGTAAATCTCCCCGTTAAGTGTTGCTGATGTGTGGTTAGTCCGAGGACGGAGCATGGGTGCCACAGTAACCCACCTTCCCTCTCTTGTGATGTACTTCCATGTCTCTGTGGTTGACCAGGTGTTGGTATTCAAACCTCGCGAGCCCCCTGTCAGACAGAACGGACCTCTTTGACGAGAGTCTGACAAATGTTTTGCATTCCTCATGAGAAAATCAAGAGAGCTTATGAGTACTTCTAGGACAAGTTTCAAATAAGTCATTTCTAGCTTTTATATAAGGGCTGCGCACACTTTTCCCACCTGTGACATACACATCATTGTTTAAGGAGACCATGGAATAACCCCACTTGTTAGGGTTGGGGAAATTAGGGAGCTCATGCCACTGTTCTACAGAGAAAGAGAAAAGGGAGTTAATATTTGAGCATCATTAAGAGAGTGAGGGAAATCAGATAAAGGTTTTCACAAATACAGTGTGCAGACAAAGACATACAGACATCCTCAGTACCACAGCCGCACCTCCAGTAAAAGTAATTTAAGGTTAGGTTGTTGTCTAGAAATGTGCCTTGTTGGCACAGCCTTCAATGTTGTGGCCCAAGTTGTAGTGCCTTAATATAAAACCAGAAATCCTACAATGACATCCAACAATCTTTTCCTTAATATCCTCATGTAAAAAAAACATGGACCAGGGTGTCTTAATCTAGCTCTGTGCAATAAAACCTTCATTTGAGGAGCTGAGATGATCCAGTTTTGTCACATGCAGACCACATTCCTGCAGAGCCGTTTTTCTGTCAGCACTATATTTAACAAGCTACAACATCTGCCAAACAGATTCAAGGAATCAGACGTTTCCCAACAAATGAGTGTTGTAAAACGCATTGTGAACTTAAACAAACTTGAAATGTTGATTGGGGAAAAGGATATCTTACTTGTCTTTGTGTTGTAGAAGGCACAGTTGCTGGGCGGCTGTCTTTCCAGTCTTGGGTGGCTGTCCTCATCTTCATCCGAGTCATCCGAGTCATCTGAGTCATCTAGTGCACGACCTCCCATTACAAACAGAACTTCCTGCAGGTTTGGTTGTGGACTCTGAGCGCTGAGTCTGTCCAAACACTGTGGCGCCAAATCCTTTTTCTAAAAAAATATAAGTCATGAATATTTTGCCGCAAATAAACACAAGAGAAAAAAAGAGGGAGGATGTGTGAGCTTACCTACCTCTCTGTGAATTTTTTCTACAATCTCTATGCAGCTGGGAGAGGCCTGCACCACACTGTCCTTCAGCAGGGTGTCAGCCAGGTAGTCCAGGCTGAGCAGAGTGAGACGGGACAAGCTGAGGAGCTCTGGGAGATGGCAGAGCCGTTTCTCCTCGTGGTGCCTAACCCATTTTAAGATGGCCTCCACACGGGTGCACTCTGAGCGGATTTTTAGTCCTTCATTGGACAGGCAGGCAACCAGCCTGTCATTCCCCAAAAGCAGAAACTCCTCACCTTGCTGTACAGTCTCAAAGTTCTCCAAGAGGAAGGCCCACGCTTTGGCCACCACCTCAGGGCAGCCGTGGATTTCCCCAAATTCCAGGATTCCCAGGCAGTTGGTTGCATCGATCTGGTTCTGGAGGTATCGGCTGCACACAGCTCTCACGGTCTGAAACTGCAGCTGGCTGGAGGTGCAGATCAGCCCCTCAACATTTCTCTGGTTGATGGTCAGTTTACCTGTGTAGGCAAAGTCCAGCAAGCAGCTGAGGATATCAGGATCAACATCATGAAGCTCCACACGTGCAGCTATGCTCTCCACAAAGTCCCCTGAGAACATGCAGCGGAAGTACATGCTGCACAGGGCCAGCACGCCACGGTGACAGGGAAAGTCCCGTCCGCCTGCGCTCAAGGTCACATCGACCAATTTGGGGTGAGAGCACAGTGAACGCAAGCCCTCCAAGATGCTCTGAGGATGGGAGGACAGGCAGAAGTCCAGGTCATCCACATTACGCACCATGGTCAACTCTGATTCGAACTGAGGTCAAATCTTATTGAAAAAGGCTGGTCAAAAATCAGGTTCAGAGCTCACCTGAAAAATACAGAACATACAGAAGAAATAAATCTTTAAACTAATAGAAAGCATCCCTGACAACAAGATATGTTTACCTATGTCATACAGAAATACTGGAAAAAAGTAGTGCATGGTATATTTAGTTATTATCTAATCTGTTTGAATTTATAATTTAAAAGTAAATTAATATATGTTATTATAATAGGGTTTTACTATAGTGTAAATAAAAAAGCAGAAAGGGGAGAATATCTGTGTCCTTATGTTTAGTAAGCTCCTCCATGATCTTTCTGATTTGATCTCTTTTAAATGTCCTCTAAAGACGCGTCTCGTCTTCTACGGTGACTGTGACATCAACATGTCATAAACAAAGTACTCCCAGCTCCCAATTAGTATGATGTCTTAGCAGAATGACTCAAATCTCCTCTGAAGCCCCATATAAATGACATTTCCTGTCATCAAACACTGTGAAACCACAAAAACACACTCACCACAGAAGATAATGGAAATAATGGCTCATCCTTCCAGTTAAAAAGACGTTTGTAGCTAAGCAGCTGGTCCGGTCAACATGAAGTAGGCAGCATGGCGGAAAGCTTTTGCCAAGTCATTGGGACGGACTGCCTGTCGTTCTCTCAGTTATTTTTAGGACTGACAGTGACGCTGTGCTGAAGTCAGATTCCAAACAACACACAGGACCCGCAGCTGCTGTTACAGGCACATATTTAACATTTTCTCAATGGGCCTGGAAGTTAGCAACGCAGATAAATCCAATTTCACTAAGATTATTCAAAGGAAATGTTAGGAAATGAATGGAGATGTTATATAAATGAATACCGTTCCGCAGAGAAGGACAATAATAAAGAAGTAAATAAAGTAACTGTGTAGTGATTTATTTTATAGTGTTGTTCAAATTAAATGATTTTACTTCATGCACTCTTGTTTTTATAGTGCTGGTTATGGTTTGAAATGTGTTGATGAGTTTCACTAGATCTAAATATCCTACTGTATTACTAACGTTTCTTTTTTTACAAACTTAAAAATGTAACACCAAACATTCTCCTATTCAATACAGTGACATTTAATGCTTAACACAATGAAATACAATATAAAATTAACAAAATTAGAATTCAAATTAAGCAATATCTGATCAAAGAAAACATTTAAGAATCAGCCTCAGCCTTCAGTGCCAACACACTATTCAGTTCACAATTCATGAAGTACTGTCGTCTAACTGCAAAACATACAAAATTACAAAGTAACTACTCAAAATCAAAGATTTCGGCCTCTTTCTCTTTCCAAAAAGCAAAACTACGGTCAATGTATTTACAAATCTCTTCATTGCTAAAGCTAGAAATGTCTGTTCCTGTGTAGACCTTCCACTCATCAGGAGTGGGTGTCTGCACAATGACTTTAGGGACCTGTCTAATCTCTGGAAGACTCTGCTTCACCACTTCTGCAGTAGTTTCAGACTGATTCACAGCGTTTCCAAAGAACTTTGTTTTAATGTCCTCAAATCCGTCCTTCCACTCGCGGTTTCCAGCCTCAATGTCTTGTATGACAGCCTTGTGAAAGTCCCTGACCGTCTCCCAGGAAAAGCTCCCAATGTGATCGAACACCTCGAAACACAGCAGGTGTCTCATTTTGCGTTCGTCCACAGGCAACTCCAACTCCAGGATGTGAAAGTAGCCCAGCATGAAGAGATCCAAAGTCAGGCTGTCATACTCCACAGGCATGCCATCCAGCCGTGGTAGGAACTGCTCTGGGGAGTAGAGGGCTTTCTGCCTGTGGAGCCTGGACATAACACTGCAGGGTTAATCAACTTTGTGTGAACTTTCTGTCACTCATTGAGCTTTATGACCAACAGAGTCTCAGCTTAGTTCACATTCGAGCTGTTGTTCTATTTGGCAAGAACAGAACCAAACACCTACATGAAACCAACACATTTTAATCACAGCATCAACTTATTTAGCTTGTTAAAGATTTGATTCAGTCGATTTCAGCTGAACTGATTGATTGATTGACCAACTGGCTGGTTCTGGACAATGAAGAGACTAGTGTGGTACTAGTTCAGGCTGTGAATGTGCCAAGTTGAATTTCTTCGTTGAGTTTGTTTACAGGTGTTAGGAAGCACTACTACAGCACGCGTGTGAGTCTTGTATTTAGTCTTCAAAAAATGTCTTCAGTGTCACCTGACTCAGTCTGGATCGGTAATGCAGACTTACAAGCCTTTGATTGAAAAAAAAAAAAACTGTAGGTGTAGCGTTTCAAACACGTGAGCGTAGCAGACTCTCTGTGGCTCGCTCCTCATCTCAGCCTGTGACTAACAGCTCAAAGCTACACTAGATGCTGCTGAACTAAACCGCACTGGTCAGAGGCAGCTCAGCAGTCAATACTTGATATATGAAGCTGGCACACAGCTTGATCATAGCAGGTAGAGTTTAGAGTTTAAGGCATTGTATTATGTAATAGGTTTAATATAATAGGGATCAGAGTAAGTTATAAAAAGTCCTGCAACCCTACCTGCGTATCTGTCTAGATGGGACACTGGAGATCATGTTCCTCCAGTTTCCCAGCATCTTGTTGACAGCGCTCCTCTGCTTGAAGAAGTGACCCAGAGAACTGTTCAGCATCATCTTCGACTGGGCGCTCTCTATGCTGCCTCTGCGACCTGACCCAGCTTTGTCGGCCGCCTCCAGGTTTCCACCGCTCAGCTTCCTCCGTGCTGCATCTTTGCTCTTTAGCGCCACAGAATAAGCCGATTTCTTCCAGTGGCCTAAGAACAGCACAACTATGCGCTCTTTTCTAAGGCTAGTGGTTTCCAGGACATCTGCAACATTTTCTTTTTTGTCAGTACAAGAATCAGTTTTCTGGTCTGTTTCTGGGTCCAGATTCAGGACTTTAGGCTTTTTGTCTGACTCTGTGGCTTCAGGAGGTGTGGAGGAACTTAATACTACAGCCTCCTCTGGTTCATTTGCCAAAGGTGAGCTCTGTGTCTCAAAATTAGACTTAAGAGTCCTAACAGACACTCCAAACTGATGGATTTCATCCTCTATCCTGTCCCTGCGTCCCCTGGTGGAGTTGTGTCTATCTGGCGCTTGTGAGAACACAGCGATCAGGTCGGTGTTGGGCATCTTGCAGTTGGGCTGGTCTGTGAGGTTAGTCAAGAGCAGAGACATGCTCTTTACAATGCCTGAGATGCGGCCGCACCACAGGGGCAGAGGAATTTGACTTGAGAAGTTTCTGAACTGCGTGTTGACGGTGATGTTGACTATGGGTGCAGGCAGGATGTGCCGGAGCTCCTCAGCTAAACGAGCCAGCTCCAGCTCATAGCCTTCACAGTTCTTCTGTAACGAGACGTTGGCAATCTGCTCCTCCAGATAGATGAGGTCATCCTCAGTAAGCAGCTCACCAGAGGGCCCCAGGATGGCATTGTGGGCTTGGGAGTACCTCCAGCTAACTTTGGGATATCTGTTCCCATTTTCCTGTGAGAGAGTGCAGATAAAAAAATACAGCATGTCACATTTAAATGTCATTTTTAACATGGCGTGAGAAGAAAAAGAGTAATGATACAGTAAAACTGTCATCCAAACCTCAGAATTATGACTTGACTAGCAATGTGTTATGGCTTCAGTGATTTGTTATATGTAATTAAAAGAAAATGATGATGGTAAAAGTGTTTTTAGTAATGCAGATTCAGAATAGTATCAGAAACTCAGACCACAATTTTTGCTTTGCTCATTGCGGTCTGCTTAAGGCTCGGTAAGCATTGGTTGAAGGAGAAGATTTAGTTTTAAATGCAACACTTTTCTAGGGCTGCACCTACCAATTATTTTCATTATGGATAAATAGACACAACAACCTTTATTATTGCCTCTGCCACCAAAACAGATTTGTAATATTCAGATACAGATGAGGACAGAATTGTTGGCATCCTTCCCTTAAAGAAAGAAAAACCCACAAAGGAACTGAAATAACTTGAAACTGACAAAAGTAATAATAAATACCAATTTACTAAAAATGAACTCAGATTAAAAATCAGATATGGATTTTGAGTTGGATTCAACAGGAGTTTTTAAAAAACAAACTAATGAAACTAATGAAACTAACGTGTAATTAGCATCACAGGTGTCTTCAAACTTAATCAGTCAGTCGGTCTCTTTAAAGGGTAAAAAGCGGTCCCTGTGCTGTTTGGTATCATGGTGTGTGCCACACTCAACATGGAACTTTGTGTCACATCAGCTCTGTGTTCACACAGGCAAAAATGAAGCATACAAAGAAAAGAACACTGTACCTACTACTACTACTATAAAGTCTCAAGACTATCAAGGCCTTCTGGAGCAAAACATGCTGCCCAGTGTGGGAAAGCTTGGTCTTTGTCACAGGTCATAGTCCTCCAGCAGCATAATGACCCAGCTAAAAACACCCAAGGATTTCTAAGAACAAATCTATCTATTCTGAAGTGGCCTTCTGAGTCCTGATCTATGCCATATTGAACATCTGTGGAAAGAGCTGAAACATGCAGGCTGGAGAAGTCGCCCTTCAAACCAACAACTGGAGCAGTTTGTGGGTCAAAATACCTGTTGACAGGTGCAGACGTCTCACTGAGAGTTATAGAAATCACTTGATTGCAGTGACTGCTTCAAAAGATTGTGCAACAAAATATGAAGTTATGGGTGCTATCCTTTTTGTCCAGACCAGTTTCATTAGTTGTGAAAAAATTTCTCTTGAACCACAACTTAAAGCAATGTCTGATATTAATGAGTTAGGTTTTAGTCATTTGTATTTATTATTACTTTGTCTGTTTCAAGTTAATTCATTGACCTGTGTGTGGGTTTTTCTTTTTTTAAGTGTTAAGTTTTTTTCACTGTAAAATTTCACTTCTGTAAATATAGGATGTTTAGTATGTTACCTTCCTCCTCTGATCCTCCTCGTCCAGCAGCCTGGCCTGCAGCTGTCTCACCATGACTTGCCTCTTCCATTCAGCTATGGGACTGCCTCTGTCATCATGAGTGGGCACCAGATAGTCGATGTCGGCCAGGTTGGCCTCCTCGGTGGGCAGGACCACCATTTTATTCTTTTCAAACATCAGTAATAATGGAATTATTAGCATCTCAGTTAAAGATAGAAATCACTAGCAGACACAGGATGTTTCAACTGACTGCACTCACCGCCTGTCCAGTGAAGACCCCCGACATCCCTGATTGCTTCAAAGATTTAATGGACTTCATGTCACCAAGAAGTTTTTTCTCAGCCAGGAAATTGGTGTCAGGCAACATTGTCTTATCAGCGGAGTCATTTGTCTCACTCCCAGCTGCCTTTGGCTGACTGAAACCTCTAATAACTGCAACACACATTATAATCATCACTGTCTTCCTCAGTTCATCCTAGTTTAAAAGACACATCTGTTCCCATGGACCAGCGACTTAAAGTAACAATTAAATACACAACAATGGTTTTTGTTTTGCTTTGTTTTTGCTGAAAAGAGTGATTTAATGAGATAAACAGAAAGGTTCCTCTCACCAGACGCTGCTATCTGAACCTGCTCTATTCTGCTGACAGAGGTTTTCCCTGGCTGCGCAGCTGTGGAACAATCAGAGGGCAGAGGAGGTGGAGGAGGGGGCTGAGGGTATCTTGCCTGTGGGGACTCCTCACTTTCAGGTTGCTAATTTGGACAATAAAGAGGTGGTGTCTTTCGGTTAATATTAAGTTACTGAATGGAACAAAAGGCACTGATAGAAACTAATCTTACCTTTAAACTATCCATGTATGTGTCACTCAGACAGCCGTAGTAGTCCTCCCTGCTGTGCTGCAACAACACAGCTGGCTTTACCTTCAGTTCTTCCTCCACTGGTGTGGTCACCTCGACGGGCGTGTCTGCACAGGTTGTCTGAAGAAACAAGAAAAAAACTCTGAAGACTGAAAAGTGATCAAAGCTTATTGATAAAGCTTCAGCTGACAGGGTGAAGGAGCAGGGACCGTCATGCTGTACGATGTCTGTTCAGAATTTCCTAACTTCATTTCCCACTTTTCATTTAAGCAGCTTGTGCAGGTTCATAACAGCTACTTTCCCCTTTTCTCCATTAAAACATCACAGTAATGACACTGTCAGGAAGTTCTCAGGTTTTCTGAACTCAGTTTCTGGACTTGAACGTATCTGGAGTCGTCATCACCACCGTACATCACTCTGTGTTTATTTTGGTTCTGCCTAAAGGTGGGTGCAGGGCAACCTCAGTGTGTAGGAGGAAAAAAAGATTTAGGCAGTGTATTCAATCTGCATCTGCAACAGACTGTAACAAAGAAGTAGAAATCCAGTATATAGAGTTAGAGCTGGGTTGGCTTTGTCTTTGTTTAATATAAAAAATGTTAAACAACAGTTTAAAATAGAAGGAATGAATAAATAGGCTATGTAAAATAACTCACAATGATTGAAATTGAGAGCAAAAGAGCAAAACAAGTGCACGGGATGGTGAGTAACCTTGGATAATCGGCAGCATTTCACACCACCCTAGGGAGTAGTAGTATGTATGGAAACGTTTACAACCCTTTTAATGAACCTGCATCGTCCTAATGCGCTCCATACAGAATACATATCAAATTCAGCTCTCCAAGGACATTATTAGCAACCAAAACATCAAAGGCAGCCTCACTGCGCTGCTGCATGCTGTTGTGCTTTGCGTCCACGAGGTGGTCCACGCCATTTCCTCTCGCACGGCACTTTGATGTCGAACAGCACGGAATATGCTGTGACACTGCTCAGGCGGAGGAATAAACTTCCCCGAAGTTGTGCAATCCATAAATAGATAAACAAGGGGGTAGAGGAGAAGAAGGGGGAGCGGGAGAGCCTGATTCCTTTGTGACCCTTCTCGTAACAGTTCAATGTCCTGAAAGCTACAGGGAACTGGTCCTTGTGCGTGTGTATGTGAGTGTGTGTGTGTGTGTGTGTGTGTGTGTTTAATTAGACTCAGTGGCCAGAGAGCATTTGGTTTTCATCAGCACCCCATCACAATTGCAGATATAGATAGCCCAACCCTACTTTGGCCCAGATCCACCCACCCTGTATCAAAGACCACAAAGACCCCGATCACAACAGATGAGGAGCCAAGACTTAAGAAACAGCTACTCAGCGCAGCCTCATTGTCAAACATGCAGCACCAGTAATCTGTGGTGCCTGTGGGTCGAGCCATGAGAGAGTTTAAGTATTTCAGCACACCATGTGTATTTAAGAAACACGTCTTGTAATTCTGCGCTCTGGAATCAATCATTAAAACAACCTGCTTCCACATGAAATATTCACGTACTTGGTGATAAATTGCAACGTGGAATGTATACAATGGGTACGCATTATACACAGAACACTATAGTGTAAATACATGTCCACTCACATTTTGAAATACTCTCAGGTTTCCTGCATGGAGGTAAATGCTTGAGAGGCTCATAACTAGAGGACACAGTGTTTTTGCCAACACTCTTACAGTCTTTTTTTTTTTTTTTCATCCACTGTGGCGAAACAAGACAAATGACAATATTTGACTACTTCATACTGGAACATTATAACAACTACTGGATTAGAAACTATATCTAGAAGCAGTGCACAGCTCAGAAATAGGGAGAAAAAGCATGTCCAATTTACAAAAATCAGCAATGACAAAATATAGCCATTGGCCAGGAGCCTGGTGTATTAGTCATGCTTAACCGTAAGAGGCAATAACTGATCAGAAAATAGGTAAAACGAAGCCAAAACATATGCCATCTAGGGCCTCTTTAACTCAAATGACTTAATGTTGCTTTTAGCTTACAAAAGAATTTACTCAGCCTGTCCAATCAGTTTCCTAGGAGCAAATGCTCAAAGAAAAAGAAAACAATAAAGCAGAAAACAATGAATGAAAGCATGCAATTGTGATACAGAAACATTGAACAGTCATCAGTAAACCAAGCTAAAACGCACTAACCTTGACTAATCCTCCTTAGCACGCACCGGTTACAGCTTCACTGCTCAATGAAACTCCAGAGGCACTGACTCGTGCAGCCAGGTATCCAGATCAGCCACTCCAGTGCTGAGGATGTGACGCTATCTTAAGATCACCGACCACTCGTTTGACACCATCATGAGCATGTACGCCACAGGCCAAGGGCCGCCAGGCAATAAACAATAAACTCTGATGGGAGAATGCTGTTAATAATTAAGGGAAAGGATAGGGTGGCTGGTAATGTCACTAATGCATGGATAAACCAATGGCCATGTTGTCGCACGAAGGGAGGTATCAGCGGAAGACTTGTCAAAGCAGCTGGAAAACAGACATTTTATCCACAGGCGTTCAGCTGATTTTTCCACTTGGGACAATTAGACCAGGAAGCTGTTGTTTTTTAGGAGTGAGATGTAAACTCACCTGCGATGACTTGTGAAATGTGACAGTGGAAACAGAATGTGAAACCATAAGCTTGTTTAAGCTGAAACTGTCTATTAAAGGATGTTTTTTTTTTTTTTGTCCAGTGCCAATCCTCCTGTTCATTACATTAACAGCAGATCTCTTCATTGTGCATGACGTGTGAGTGACGGAGGACAATCCACGGTTTATTTAGTAAAGTAAATAAAGCTTTAGCAATCTGTCTCAGACAAATGGATATTACAGTAAAACTGATTTGAATACAAATGACATATAGTAGTAAAGTAACTGATTTTTTCCAAAGTCCAAACTGACACGTTTAGTCCAGTCCACAATCCAAAACATGTCTTAGAAGACAAAAAAAATCTCATCAATCAAGATGGTGGACATCTCAATTGTTCCATATCTACTAGATGTTAACAACTTAACATCCCACTAGTTTTAAAGTTGAATCTATAGGGGGCTCCCACATGAGGCTCTGATAAAGGTTTTATAGGGCTGGAGTCCGGCTTTGTAACTCCGATAGTCCCACCAATGTAAAAAGCTGCAGTAAAAGAGCATGTGTTTCGTTTCCCACTGCAGAAAACAATGTGGACATTTACACTGTGTCTTGAAACACACAGTGATGAATGGGAACGACAGTGTGTTTCCTCTGTCTAAGTATTCTAAAAATACAGCTCGCAAACAACAGTATCTTTGGCCCGATCGCTACGAATAGAGAGCAAAAGCCACAAGTGTGTGTGAAGTAAATCTCACGCCACGCACTGTTTATTTGATTGCAGCTGTTCCCGAGATGCGAGATGAGGAAGAGCGGTTGACAGGGCTGAACGAATCTGACCTCGTTGTGAGCGATCCAAACATGCGGGTGAGGCCAAATTTGCAACTCTCTCAGGTCAACGTCCCAATTCATCGAGGTCTCTGCTTGGAAACGAGATTATGTGACTGACGTTTTAGAACTAATGAAACCTGGGATCTATAGAGAGCTCAAAAAATCAGGAAATAAAAGAGATGTAATTAAGGCATGTCTGCTGCACTCGTGCAGCTCATTTCTGACAGCAGGACTGAAGGTCTTACGCACAGCAGCCTGGTGTCCAAATATTATGGGGATGTAAATCAATTAACTTCTGTTCCAGCTTCTCTATCAGATGACCCCTTTGTTCACATCAAGCCTCTGTTTGTGTGTCTACTCATACATTACCAAGAAACATAATCCACCTTTCTGTCTGCTACCAGCATTAGACAGTATCCAGAGGTGACAATCATAGCACCTCCAAGTCCCTGGAAGAAGAAAAAGAAAAAAAAAAAAAACATGACACGCAATCAAAGGTGTGTTTGAAGCCAGTGACATCCTGCTCTCCAACTCCACAGAGGGATAGAGTTGCAGGTTCCAGGCATCCGAATGGTGAAAACGCTGAAACTTAAGCTCGTGGATCTCATAACGGGCTCAGCCCCTAGGCCTTCCACCTGAGCCGCAGGAGAGGGTAACTGATAGGCCCATACCCGGTGGCGGCTCCGGCTGTGTCCGATGCCGCAGCGGCCCCGGCGCTAATTAGCACTCCATTGTTGATGAGAGGATTATTTCTGAGGGGAAGCTCGGCAGCCGTGCCCCACCGGCTCCCTATCATCATCCTCTTAACGTAAGAGTGCGGCTCTTCTCCTCTCCCTAATTCAGGCTTCTGATGGCTGACAGCTTTCATTACTCTGCGTACACCACTGTGGAGTCTGCACCATAGGCAGCAGGCAAAGTGTGACAGGGACAAACTGCATGTTCTGCAACTCTGCTGAAAGAGTGGTTCTCCTTGGCTCTTTCACTTAATAGGATTCATTGTTTCCTCTTTAAAATCAGCTCCACACGCTTTACTGTACTTCTTATTTAAGAGAAAAACAAATAAGCTAAATGTAAGGAATCACGGCAGGCTGACTTTATTAACTGGAGGTCAACACGGGCCGGTTTTTACTGCCTTGACCTCTGACTTCAACAGGCAAAAGCATCACAAACAAGGTGTTAACAATAAAATATTCATCAGTCACATTAGGGGGTGTTGTACTTTCAGCACAGAACAAAAGAGCACAGCTCACAGAGCCCTCAGCGGCAAACTGAGAACAGCATCATAGTTTGTGATGCCTTATTACACACAAGAGCCGTCACCCTCCACTCTCTTAGACCTCTTAAATTCAAAGTAAAGCAATTAGGGTCAGTGGAAGGAACTGGCTTAGATTTTCATGCCCAGCTTCATACAAAGAGAGGACAAAGTACGTGTAGTGTGTGAAATAAAACAGTGTACGAGAGGTGAAGAAGAGCTTACATTTTTCTCCACAGCACGGAGATATCTGGCACACTCATAGTGTCCATTGTACTCTGCCAAGTCTGCTGCTGTGAAGCCATCAATGTCTTGATCTAAAGGGTTTACTTGATGAGCCAACAGGACTTTACAGCACTAAAATCAGAGAAACAGGACAATTAAATTATTAAAAAACAGCTTTATTTCTACGAGAAAGACAGAACAACAACAACAGTAAAACAACTTCAAGTAAAAACTGTATCCAACCTCCAGCTCTCCATTGTCTGCAGCATCATGAAGTGGGGTCCCTCCCCAGAAGTCCTTGACAAGCTTTGAACCCGTGTGAAGCAGCCTCTCCAAGATGCAATAGTGCCCCCTGCTGGCAGCAAAGTGCAAAGCAGTTGCTCCATCTCTGTCGTGGCAGGAGAGGCTGACATCAGTACAGGTCACCTGTGAGAACATATATTGAATGTTTAGATAGAAAACCCTCCTAAAAGAACTAATCTTAATAGTTGTATAGCATCAATGTGTGTTTCTCTGCTGACCAGCCACACCACCACGGCTTCGTGGCCCATGTGAGCAGCAGCATGCAGGCAGGTCATGCCATCGTGGGCCCTCAGGAGGACATCAGCACCGCATTCCTTCACGAGGTACTCCACCACATGTAGGTGACCCTCCTGACAGGCCAGGTACAACGGAGTAGCACCGATGACCGTCTGATGGTTCACACACCTGTCAACCAACATCCAATTACAACAGCTTAGGTTACCAGCGTTAGACAATAGCACCAGCAATGTAACGTAAGACCTGCGACAAGGCATAGACGACCAGTCTGCTGGAAAAACAAGTGCCATACTTTCAAATGGACGATAGATTTCACATATGTTCTACACTCGGATGAAATTGGAGTTCATCAGATAAATTGAAATAAGCTAAAAAGCATAGCTAAATGATTAGTTCTCTGAAAATGAGGAGTTAACAGTGTTTCTGACTCACAACTGACAACAACCACTTAAGAGACCTTCATCAAACTACTGTAGTAAGGCTGTTACTAGATGACACATGTCTCTTGAGGGCTCTTAGTTCAATCAACCTTAGCCTCTTTGTGCTTTGCACTGATGCGACATACAGCTGTTGTAGACACTGTAAAACAATTAAAAACAGCAGTATAGCCATCCCATCTCCCCCCGTATGAACAACTATTCACAATCTTCTCTTTGAGTTCCAGGCTCATTTCTTTAAAGAAGGTTTTATCATGTAGTTTTATGAATGATGCAAACACTGACTGAATTTTGTCCCATGGTTCTTTGGGGGATAATAATTCTTTTCTGCTCGACAGTAGAACTGGAGATCAGACATGTGATGTTATCATGTTCACAAATAGCTGAAATAAAACCAATAAAACAAGCCCACAACATGATGCATAATGGAAAATGTCTGCTGACCACTTCATGACCTGTCATGACAAAATCTAATGAAAGATGGAATTCATCCTGTAGCGTTCCCCCACCTGGCTTTGTGTTTACTGATGCAGTATTTCAGCCGTATCAGCAGTGACCTGACAAGCCACCACTTTTCACCTGTTTCACCACAGACGGCTGTAGTAACTAAAAATCTTTAGAATTCATTCTAAAACAAAACTTGACTCTGCTTTAAAACAAGAGGCTCTTTCTTTTCAGATATCATGTATCTTAGTTACAGAATCGAAGATTCAGCCCACTGGACACCACAGGGCTGCATTTACTCTCACATACTGTATTTCAACAGCTGATGTCTCTAGACATGTATTATTCACAGGTGACTGATGGTCACCTGTGATGGTCCGACCCCACCATGTGTCATGCAAATTACAGTCATACTCTCTTGGAACAACGAGATGAAGCAGGAAGAGCAGCATCTCTTCATCTGGTTATTGGTAAGTGCCTCTGTCTCAGGTTTAAGACAGAGAAGAGATGGGATTCATGGGGGATTAACGTTTCATGGGTTTGCTTCTCTCTCTGGATGAGTTTAGCCTTTTGTTGTTTTATGAGTCAGTTCATTATCTGCATATAAACATTTATACAATAACTTTTTTTTTAATGTTCCGGGGTGTGGCAAACGTGAAAGCCAGGGCTATGAACTGCCTACCCAGGTGCCTGCTGAACTAGTAGTTTCAAACAGGCGAGGTGTCCATTGGCTGCGGCGTAGTGAACAGGAAGAGCTCCACAGTTTGTCTCCACCTCTGCCACTCCTCCGGCAGAAAGCAGCCACTGAACGACCTCCATGCAGCCGAAGCGGGCTGCGAGATGGAGCGAAGTTGCACCAGCAGCATCTTTATCCTGGAACCATTGACAAAGATCAGCATTAGATGGAGCTAATGTGGCCCAAGGAAGAATTACAGTTTCCTTTTCTTTTCCACAGCAAAGTGTTGCAGTGGTGAATATTGTAAGGGTCCCCAATTAAGGCATTTGGTGGATTCTTCAGTTAAAATGGTGTGGTATCATTTTGAGCATCAGAAGATGTAGGTTGATTACCAATAGACCCAATACACTGAGTAACTCAGCACCATACATGCAATGTAATCAGCTGGTTATATATGTGAGTAGTAGCTGCATAGATTACTGCAGTGACGTAACCACGCTCTAGGATCAGCTGGACGACCATCGATAAGCCATCCCCTCACATTACATTCATGCATAACTGACTTGGTAGATATTACCACGAAAAGCTGGACATGTGGCATCTCCCCAAGACATTCAAGCTCTCAGGGTAGGTCTGTGTGTGCATGTGTGTGTGTAAAAACAAACATACCTCGATGTTGCAGCCTCCTTGGTCCACCAGCCACTTTAACTCCTGGATGTGCCCAGTAGCTGCTGCATCGTGTGCTGGCGTGGCCCCGTTCAAGGCCCTGGGATCCGCTGCCAGACCCAGTTCACTCACAAGGAAATTGAGGCAGCGCAGGCGTCCACACCTGGCTGCGTGGTGCACTGGGCCAGCACCTTGAGTGTCAGTGATGACTGGTGAGAGATGACCAGAAGACGCCAGCTCCCTCAGGGCTGCAAGATCCCCCGCTCGAGCTGCCTGGATTGCCCGATGAAGCACCATCCCTGCCTGCTATGAGTATGTGGTGGCACACAGACACTCCATGGAGCTCTTTGGACCCCAGCAGCTTACTATCACGCTCACAAACTCTCATACAATAACAACAAAAAAAAAAAATCATGCACTTATTGCCTCCTCCTGAGCCAGGAAAGTGACACCCTAGCAGCTGCCAGCTGGCCAGCATGGCCTCTGGGGAGAGAGGAGGGGGTCAGGGCCAGTGAGATAGAAAGGTAATGAAAGACGGGTGGAGACGCAGCACTCGTGGCCCGCTGCTCTCTTTTGTGTGGCAGTGACCATATGCTGGCACATGCACCCAACGCTTCACTGGAGATGGGGGAGCTGAGGCAGCACGGAAACTTAAGTAATGGGAGAAGTCAGAGCCAAGCCATGGTGGATTACAATGAGTGATATATGTATATACACACATATGTATTTATATATATAAAATTTCTTTTTCATTTTGTATTTTTTTTTCCTTTCTGTTTTATGGAAATCAGGAGTTTTGAGCATCACCGATGACAAGACTAGATGAGAGAAAAAAGTGTTTATTCCAATATTTGATTTCAATAACATGTTACCCCGGTTCCAATTAGCTGATGAGCTGCTCACATGACGTGATGGAAGCTGAGTACATGACTCCATAACGCCACTCCTCAGGTCACTTCAAGTTCTTCCCTTTAAGATGTTCCCTTTTTATTTAGACTAAATAAATGATCCATTTAAAATGTAATGCAACAATAAACACAGATGATGCATTTGTAATTCTGTACATCCCTTCTTTGACCTACAGGATAACTTAAGTTTGTGCTCGTGAAGATCATGAGTTCATTTCTTCTAACAGCAGTACAGTTTCCCTCAGGTCCTCTACAACTGCATCCACATCTTCTTTGGTTGTGCTCCTGCCCATGCTCAACCTCAAAGCATTAGCTGCCACCTCTGTGGGGACGCCACAGTTCAGGAGGATATGGGAAGGCCTGATGAACAGACACAATGCAGAGCAGGGGAGTTATGTAATAGCAATCAATATGGTGTCAGGACAAAAGCATAACACACAAATGAAGGACTCTTTTTACCTGTTTCCACTGTCAGAGTGGCAGGCGGCACCAACACTGGCCAACAGCCTCCTGCAGTTGGACAATACCCTCCAGCCTAAAGCAGGAGAGTGAGAGATTAATCATTCAGAGCCTTTGTAGTTTACAAACAGCCCCGTGCAGGTCATGAACTGCCTCTGACAAACATTGGTGTAGGGTTAGTGGACACCGTCCGGGCCGGCAAACCAAAACACAGACAGGACAGGACAGAAGAGTAATGACATCACCTTGTAATGCTGGGCCCAGGATGGACACATTACATGTGTTAGGGAGGATATCGGAGCCGGGGTAATGGCTGTTGAAGTGGAGTCTGTCTTTAAATGTGGCCTGAAAAAGAAAACGTACAGTACTGATAAAAGTAGGTCCATTTTTAAGATGACTGAACAGAAGAAGAACCAATGACCACATTCATTCTATTTCCAATGATCTCCATCACACTGCTTATGATATTTACAACAACAATCAACAATAATCATTTTCTTTTTAAATGAATTCAACTCACCTGCAGTCGCTCTTCTAAGTAAAGTCTGGTACTTCGCATATGACTCTCATACTCTGACAGATTAGCAGTTACCAGTTCTGCAGCCTAACACAGAAAGGTGTGTAAAAGAAAGGTAAAGCAGAAATGATTTACTAATGCATTACAGATCCATTGGAAAACTTTAGCAAAAACAAATTAGGGTTTGCTAGTTGTGTTGTAATAAATGTCTGTGCCTGACCGCCAAACTGCTTTGACAGCAAATTCATTTTCCTCCTTAAATAACTGACAATTAAATGAGGAAGGGAAAGTCGTATTTAAAATATTGTTCACTGTAAACTTTTAAAAAAGGATTACAATTCTAGCAACCCATACAATATACAGAGAAGGAAACAAACCTTTCCCAGACCAGCAATCATCTGCGTGTTTTCAGTGCTGAAATATTTAAAAAGAAATTAATTAAACCCAAATACTGACCCTAATATGAAGTAACATTAATCTGATCTTGGCAGGTGCAGATCAATAAATTGTAAACTGTTTCTGCACCCTGGTCTGAAGTTTCTCTCTTGTCCTCCTCCAAACAGCATTGGATACAATGGTGTTCTTGTTCCAGGGCCACTCACATACAAAGCACCGATCCGAGGGCCATAAAACTAGAACATGTAAAAAAAAAAAAAAAAAAAAAAAAAAAAAACTATCAATAACACTTGTTCTTATTTTCTTTCTTATGTCAATGTTAAGGTATTTTTACTACAGACCTTGTGTCCCACTATGGTCAGATAATCCACACCCAGTTCACAGGCATCTACTCGGATTTTCCCCAGAGCCTGAGCAGCATCAGTGTGGATCAGGATCCTGAGCTGTTCACGCTGCTTGTTGAGACATTTTACTCTCTGGCAGATCTCTTGGACTGGCTGACAAGAAGTCAGAGGAAAGAGTTTCAGCATTCAGGAAGCATGTGACTCTGCTGTACATGGGGCTACAATCAAAACAAAAGCTTTTTGTTTAAAACTTGTTTAAAAAATCATTAGCGCCAACTCCACCTTAAAGGATAACTGATCTTCAGAGACAATAAAAATAGCTTTTCTCTATTGTCAGTATTGTAAAAACCTGCAATCATAGGTGAATGCAATAGATGCCCATATCTTGTCTTACCATGATGACACCTGTCTCATTGTTGGCCAGCATGATAGAGACCAGACAAGTGTTGGGACGCACCATAGCAATGATATCCTCCACCTCCACACGAGCCGTCACCTTAGACACAGGCACAAATGTCACGTCTGTGACAAAACACAGTTATCCAAACAAGCCAAACAGGGGAGTAAGTCTAAGCTTTTTAGTAGTTAAAATGAAGTTGTGCTGCATTCAACTCCTCCTACCTGCCTTGCCCTCTCTCTGTAGGTGCTCAGCTGCTAGTTTGACTGAGTCATGTTCCACATTAGAGGTGATGATGTGAGGAAGGCCAGTGCATCCATTCTGGTGTCCTTCACCTTGCTCTGCCGCCCTGCAGTTTCTCCTGAAGTGCTCTACAGCAGTGTGGAGCACTAGGTTATTGGCCTGAAAGAGGACAACACAAGAGTGAGCCACGCATGCATACTGACAGTATCAGTATTTTGAAAACTGTGTCTACTGCGCACAAATCTGTACATAAATGCCGTCACCTCTGTTCCACCCGAGGTAAAAATTATGTCCTCCGCCTTACCACCAACCATTCTTGCCACATTCTCTCTGGACTGATTAATGATTGACTTTGCTTTGGCACCTACAGATAATAAAACGTTTGATGTAAAAGTTTTGTTTGTACACTCAGATACAATAAACTAACTTTCACTCTGCACTCTAAAAAGGGCTAAGTGAAAGTTGGCTTTGCATTTTCTACAGGTACTGAAAACACCAATTTAAAGAGGTGGTACTCTTCACCTGCTATGTAGTTACTACTTGGGTTTCCCCAGGCATCCCGCAGGGCTTCAGTGATGGCATCAATCACTTCTGGTTCCAGTGATGTAGTAGCATTGTAATCCATATAGATCCTATATTACATTACATTACCGGACATTAGAGAGGACCTTCTAATCTTACTTCAGTTAAGCATAATGTGTTGCAGTACAAATGCTGTATATGTGTATTACTAATCAAACCAACATAATTTTGCATTAGAAGTGAATATGCAAATCAAACATACCTGTCTAGATTCCTTTCTGAACGATGGAGAGAGGTTGGGTCAGTAAAGGTGTGACCCTTTACTGAGGTGATGCCATCAGTTTGCTTTGCCATACTCCTAAGAAGAAATGAGAAACTTGACAAAAACAGCTAAATCTTGAGGTCATATTGTGAATCAGTAAAGCCTTTATTTATACAGTATAACCAGCCCTTTGTTAGCTTTGACGCCAGTGTCTTATTGCCTGAATTGCTCACATTATGTCATCGGTGCGGTCACAAATTCAGGGAAGTAATGTTCCAGGAATAGTGAATAATTGACCAAACAGCAAGTGAAACTTTTGGGAAAATCTTGATGAGGTTACCACGCACATATCATCTGATTATGGTTATTACTAGGTAGTGTGAAATTAATTACCAGCCTGGTATCTCAGTGGCTACATAGACACTTAAACACAATATTTAGCGGTAACGTGGTCAGATTAGTCCAGTTTGTCTTTTAGATATCTACGTATCCGTGCTGTCAGTCGCAGGCGTAACAAATATTATTAACGTTAACTAAGCTATTTAGGCACCAGCTTTCTGGTACCGACTCTAATTCCGGTTAATGTTACTTCAGAAGACATAAAAACGTTTAACTGGGACGTAAAAATAACCTGTATCATACGTGGTAATGTCTGCCCCACCGGCAGCTAACGCTCACTAACTTCAGGTAACATCTGTTGTTATTAGCTAACGCTAGCTAAGGTTAGTAGCCTACTATTAACCAATACTAACAGATAATGCAGCAGTAATATTTTTTGCCTGTCATGTGAAGTTTTCCAACATAGGTTACACTCCCTCTGGCAGCACTGGACTGGCTAATTCATCTAGGCTGTGTGTCTGACCTTGTGAAGTGATGTGAAGACGTCCTAAACAGGTTTACAACAGCCAGTGTCAATCATCAGCTAGCTAAACCGTGCGTCTGACAGGAAGACACGCTGCCCCGCTTCACGCCGGGTTGCCAGATCTCTTAAAGGGAAAGCGGCAATGCAGGACTTTACAAAACGCCCCAAACAATTCATAAAGTATAGATAGTACAGTAAAGTAAGATATCTGTGTTTATTAAATGCACTGTTTATTGCTTTAAAATTTTCATAATTGTCATGTAAATTAAGACTATTCTTTAACATGTTGACTGGCTTAAAAATTGGTTTTGATAGTCCACTAAAGTCAGGATAAGTCGGATAATGCCGAAGTTCTCAGTAAGATCATGTATATTAGATTGGAGAGGATGAGAACGTGAAATATATAAAGAACAACAGACATAAATGTTTTAATTTTAAACGGTAAAGTAATGATTAATCAACAAAGCCTTACGGACTTGGCACCTCTGAATCCTGCTGCCATGGTAACGGTTGACAACCAGGAAGCTAACTTTCTGCATGGTCTCTATTTTTCTCTACTTTTATTTAATAGTCTATTCACTCAAGTTACCAACTGATGCATCAACTATAGGTAAGGCACAAATAGAGTATCTGCTACAAAAAAAGAGGAGTCCATTAGTTTGTGTTGCATAATTTCCATCTTTATTTAATATATGACAATGTGTTTAGTGTACACAAACATCTGACGCTAAACTCCAACACTCAGAGACACAGACTGATCTACTTCCCATTTAGGATTTTGTAAATGGGTGCAACTTTATAATTAGCTGTTCACAGCAACCATGTTTATATACAATGCAAAATAAATTTGATAGTGCGAAAACAAAGTTAGATGTGGAAGCACAACAATGTACATGATGTTCCTTCAAAAAGGAGGGATAAGAAAAAGGAGGTGTTGTGACGACTGAGAGCGAGAGAGTGAAGGAAGATATTAAAACAAGGGTGGGAGTACAGCATTACTTTGTACAAGATGCAATGCCTAACAGGGCCATAATGAACCGATCAATCCTCGAACACACCAGTGGACATATATTATTACAGGTATAATCCTACAACCTCCATAGAACAACCTGCCTACAATCAATAAGGAACCAGAGAGAAATCAGGAGACAAATGAACACAATCAATCCAGCAGAATAAGTATTTTCAAATAGCATTGTACATTCAGTGTGATATTTTTTGTGACTGCAACAACAAAATTTTGGTTGGCTCAAATGTGAAATATCAAAAAAAAAACAATGACGGGCCAATCTCAGCATAGAGATCAGACAAAAAGGAGCAATCCCAGACTTTAAAAGACAGGAGACAGGAGTGAGCGCCTCAGCCAGTAAAATAAAGGTACAGCAGGAGATTCACTTTGTGATGATGTTATAGTGAAATCCTGTGATTGACTGTGTTCACATTTTTAGTCATACAACAAACAAAAGTTATCAACAGACTTTATTACACGCACATACAGTACGTTATCGTAGGGCTGTAAAATGTTTTGAATGGATCATTTCTTAAAACAGCTTCACATCACACTGATTATTTCCCAATTCTTACAGCAGAAAATACGGATACATACTGCACTGTTACCGTCTACTGCTAAATTTGACTGTGCCATTAACAGAAAAAAACTGCAGTCTTTTCAAAGGTTTGATGCTTTGAGATGTTGTAGTATTAAAGGGAAATGTCTCCACTGTCATGGAGCATGCGCTCTAGGCTGGCAGACCTGAGGTATGCTCATCAATCAAACTTTATACAACAACTCTCAACTGTATGACACCACACTGTGAACAGATTCAGTGTTTGATTTATAGTCAGCAGTAAATAGCAGAGCAGCATTTTGATCAATAATCAGCTGAAGTGATTTGGAGGGTTTGCATCTTGCACTTTGACCCCTTCCATACCAATGATTTATTTTCCATTCAAAACACATACAAGATTTTTGTATGCATAAACATGAAGTAGCCTACATTCCATACTATGTGATATCTAATTGCCCAAATAGAAAGAAATCTAGCATTAGCATAAATAAAACCTTTCGTCTGAGTGAGTAGGTGAGTAAGTGATGCTGATGAAAAGCAGAAAAGTGATGATATGATCTGCAGACACTCCCAGGAAAGTATTATAGCAGCATGAAGAATGTATTTCCAAAGCAACTGGTGCAGAGGCATATTTTACAGTATGATTGAAAAGAGAGGCACTACATTTAATCAATATACATATCATTCAGAAAACCTGGTTCGTATTCAGTACTGTGAGGAACAGTTTGTACTTTTGATCATTTTTCAAGGTAGGTTTATGCACTGGTGCATCTGGTCAGATAAAGAGTAGGTTAGTTGGGTAAAGGTCAGATGTGACTATCCTAATCTTAAAGAGGACAGTGCTATTCAAGTAATCTTCAGCACAAAGAAACTGGCCAATCGCAACGTTGTTCAAATGTTTCAGTAGCATTAACTGCATTGGGACAAAGTTGTACTAGTCAAACATTTAAGGAACTCATATTAAAAAGTGCAGTGTGCAGAAATTGCACTGTACTACTAATTTAGAAATATATATATATAACATCTTTGTAAATAAATACATGCAGAAATAAATAAGAAAACTGTTAAATATCTAAATATATCACATTTTAAAACAAATCAAATGCAGGAAGAGAAGGAGATTAAATTGGGAGGATTATTTGGATGATATTGGATTATTTCATGTTAATGTAAATACCCTCAGTGCTCGTACAACATGAGATATGCCATTCCCTTGCCAGGCTGTGTGTGCAAAAATTTCTACTAAGTTTTAGGATCAGGATGCAGATTACTCAATACGGGATTCATGGACGTGTTTTGAAGAGTAACACTGAACTGTCATTTCTTTCAATTGTCATGTATTTTGTAGCTGTAGGTTGTATGCAAACACCATATACATATATATATATATATCAGCAGAGCAGAGCAGAGCAGAGCAGAGAAGAGTCTGTGTTTTTGTCTATTTACTGATGCAAATGTAGCAATGTGATCCTCACTGACTTAAGTAGAGATAGTAGAGAACTGCATTTATTTTATAGATTAAATGTATAAGGCTCAATGTGGCTCTGACAACAACTACAGTACATTACCATACGCATGTAATCTGAGATCAATCTGTTGCTACCTTCTCACTTTCTTCATTCGTCCAGCTATAAATAAAATCCAGTACAGTACGGTGACAGCTTTTTTTGAAGAGGTTCTTCAGACTACGAGACTCACACTGCAGCAGAAAGCCTGACATGAAATGGGTGCTTTACAGTAGGTGCCGAGGACACTAGTGATAAACTGAGAATGTAGAGGAGAAAGATGGTTGTTGGTGATGGTGGTGGTGATGGGGCTCAGCACAAAGAGGTTAAGGACAAGGATCTATGTACATTTTAGTCTTTGTGTTCATCCGTCTCTCACGAGATTTGTTCAGAGTCTTGTTTCACATCCTCATCTGTCCGGCTCGTCTTCTCGACAGCTTTGATCTGAGAGCCAGGAGAAAAAATGCATTTACATCAAAGACTTGCTTTTTAGTAATATGTTTTCACTTTATCTAAGTATTTTTACCTGATAGTTCCAGCAAGGAGAGGATTAAATGCATACAGCCAGTCATGCATCTCTTTGTCATTTGCGGCTTGAAGCAATATTCCACGATGTTCTGTACACACGGCAAATGTGTTTGGTGTCTGGTGAAAAACACAAAAAGCTGATTATAAACACTTTTTGACCAATAACACAGTAAGAAGGAGAGGTCTTTGGCACTCTGGGAAATCACTGACCTTTAGCATTGCCTGCTGGTCTTCACTGTACTCCACCTGGGCAGAGGACAGATTGAGAATAGCCCGCTCCACCGTGTCTCGTTCTGTGTTGTAAATGTAGACGTATGGCCGCCGAACAACGACATAACGCTTCACCCACCCGTTGGTGTTTGGCTCCAAGAAATGTATGTAACCCTTCTTTGACACAATGGGACTGAAAAATGGAAGTCAAATATTACCACATGTAGTTATCGTATCAGCTCAATGATATTTTATGATGACACACACTCACCTGATTCTTATTTCTTGGATATCAGGGACAAATTTGCGAGACCGAGGTTTGGTTTCAGAAGCTCCATTGACAGACTTCTTGGTCATTGCATCCTGCTGTGTGTCAGGACTGGGGCTGACGGTACGCGAGCGAGGTGTAGGTGGTCTGTAGTACATTAAAAATATATATTTTTTGCTGTAGTAACAAGGCAGCTGTCTATACCGTATGACTACCATGGCAACCAATGATGACAATCAATACAAAACAATAACCATACAAATATGTCATAGGACTTACCTGAGCTCAGGATTGGTAAAGCAACCTTCAACCAGTGAAGGGCATGTTGAGGAGGGTGTGATTGTGTTGAGAGCAGAGACTGAAGGCGAGTCTCTAAGTGTTGTGACAGACATCTCTGAGATCTGCAAAACAAAAACAACTGTAAGAAAACCATCAACAGACACTAATCAAATTTTCTTCATATATATATATATATATATGTATGTGTGTGTGTGTGTGTGTGTGTGTATGTGTTTAAATGGGAACACCACCTTGCTTTCACTGGCGCTGACACACACATGGCTGTATTCTCTGTTGAAGGAGTGAGTGAGCAGGCGCAAACACTGTGAAAAGACAGAAATCTTAAAATGTCTGTATATAATAAGATTGTATGAACAGACTTCTTACTGTATGTGAAATTAAGAGACTGCACGGGTCAAACCTAAATTACGTATTCACAAAGTAATATTGGCTGACCTTAGCAGCCAGCTCCCTCTGTCTCTCAGTGGTGATTTCGGAGTTGGAGCTGACCTCCTGGTCCCCGTCCGAGGGCTGAGGAGAATCACTCAGCTCCTCAGTGACACAGGACTGTGAGAACTCCTGGCCCATGAGCAGGGTAGATTCAAGTTTCTCCCTCAACAAGAGGTAATGTTTGGTTTTCTCAACCTAAGAGGTCATGGGGTTAAAATTAATTGTGGCATAATCATAAATATACAAATATGACTTTGAACCCCTCCTATGAACCATAGCTGTGTTAAGGAGTGTATTTTATATGTACGCATGTATAACTACCATTAAAGGTTGGACTCAAATAGACGATACCATGTTTTTCAAAGAAAAGCAGATTTTCTGACATTATATTGATCAGAAATACAGCGTAGATATTGTTAATATTGTATTGATTACTGTAACTGGAAACAGCTGTTTTTAAAGGACTATTTACCTAGATACCTATAGGCCTACAGTATAATCAGCAAACACTAGTATTGTCTTCAAGATTCACTTTGTGTTTGCAAATGCAAGTATATTAATTTTAAAGGATAGCTGATCATTAGAAAGCCCTTTTGCAATGACTAACACAGCTATAGACATGTATCTTATCATAAAAACATGGAAAAACCTTTGAAAAGTAGTGTACGCAAGTCAGGGGCTGAATCTCATTTACCAATGTGGACCAATGACTGCATTTCATTTTGATTCAGTTAAATGCTTCGAGAGAGTTAAACTCTCTCATTCAGGGGTACACATTTCAATATTTTTTTATTCCGAACCAGTATCATGTGTCATGCTAATTAAAGTAACTTAACAAAGTAACTTTAACTCACATCTTGAAGGAGGCTGAGTTTCTCCAGCTCCCACTGGTGGTCCAGAATGAGGCTGTCACTGCGAGGCCTCCACCCAGCTAGATTCTCCTCCCCGCGGACGTAGGCCACTGAGGTGTCCAGCACCCGCCTTCGTCTCCTCTGCATGCCTAGGGAGTAACAGGTGTAAGATAAAAACTTTTCCAGAAGTGAGATTGATGCAAAATGCTGACGACGTCTGGACTCTCACCTGGGCTTCCTGCATCTGCCAGGTAACATAAACTGACCTCGTAAACTCCAGTTATGCGGTTTCTAAAGCGACAAAAAAGGGAGAAAAAAAATATTTTTAAGGAAAGGGATGCACAATATTACATGTTTTTTGCAATTCTGCAATTTTAAACTCACCCATCTGCTGCTCTCAGGCTTCCAGTACCAAAAAGGTTGCGAATAGAGCGGGAGGCCGAGAGCTTTGTGTCACGAGAGTAAAACACCATGCAGATATCTTTGGTTATAACTGCAGGCTGGGTGCAGTTCTCCATCTGCAATTGATAAAGCAGAGGATTTTCATGTCAACTAATACTATTATACTAGAAGCTCATCCTGCTGTTGATGAATGTAGTGTACAGTACCTCCAGGTAGGCTGAGAGGGTCATGAAGATCTTCTCCCCACATGGAGTGACTCGGTTCAGTAGCAGAGAGTTATGCATGGAGCTGTCCCAAGCAGCCTCAAAGCGGTAGAAAGTTCTAAATTCATTAGTTAGAGAGAAGCCCAAAATATCAATCAGCAAATAATGAAAATTAAAGCGACAATAGCAGTCAGGGTGAATCTAAAAATAATTCTTTACATACAGTAGCATGTGCACTAAATTACATTTGATAAACTGAGAACAAAATCTTATGATTTGCAAAAAAACAGTCAATTCAAATATTCATCAAAATCTCTAAAAAGTGTTGATGAAATCTGTTTGCATGCAGCAGGCTGACTGAATTGATGCTCTGCTTCTTACAAAACATCACAGAAAAGCAAAGAGAGCTGTGCAGACTATTACAGAGTACAGCAAAAAGGGAAGGGGGAGATGAGAGACAGCCTGATGAAATGAGGGACAGGGCAGTGAAGTACCTATGGTCAACTCCCAAGGAAATGCTGTGAGAAAGAAGAAATCAGCAAAAGAATAGAAAGTGAGAGTCAGGAAGTATGTTGTGGTTTTGCGCTTGTGTTATTGGGATGTGTTTTTCACACTGTTATCTCACTATGGAAACACTGTCATGGACAGTCCAGCTCACCTCTAAGTGATGAATTGAGAAATGCTGTGCACAATACTAATTAACTTAACTGCTCTTTCTTATCCTGCTCTACCATTGGAAACATCGTATAACGGCACACGACAGTTCCTCAAGCAAAACACTGCTCTCTGTTACACCTCTGATTTACCCCATACATTACATACATGATTTCTTCCCATTTCCCCTGAGGGCAAATAATCACACACTGAAAGCAGTCATTCTTCTGGCCCTCTGCCCAGTACAGCCTTAAATCAGAAAAAGATAATCCAAGTAAGAATTGTAAAAGGAAACTAATGTTTCTGTGAGCCATAAAAACAGCCAGACTGGACTCTTCATGAGGTTCAGATGTTGGGCCCAACTGGCTGTGGACTGAGGCGAACCTTATGGGAAAGTGAACAATGTGACACCCAGAAGAAAGCAAAGAGCCAGTGTTAAAGAGAGCTGTAAAAGATACAGGGCCTTAGTGTAGAAATGGTCTGTTTTTAAGAAATTAGTAAGTGCATTAACACACACACGCACACACACACACGGTCATTCACACACGCACTGCTTCCCCAGTAGAAGAAAACTGTTCACTTACACTACAAGGAAGCAATTTCCTCTTTGCACAACACCAACATGTGCTTCTCTACATTTTACTACCTCCTAAAAATGTGGGAGCCAGGATTGAAGTCATGCTGCTGGCATGACATGTGAGGAACCGTTTGTTTCTAGTCCTTGGCAGGGTTTCACTGAGGTACACGCAGGATTTAAAAATATTCACAGCATTGCAGCAATTCTGGGCAAAGGGCTACTGGTGAGGTAATGGTTCACTGGATTACATTTTAAGAGCTGCATCTGTAAATTGTGCCAGAGCGGGTACTGTAAGTAAAGTGACTATTTATGTATATATTAGAACCCTTGAGCAACAGTAGATGTGTTCCTGTTAATATTTTGTAGTTGTGATGGGAAGCACTCTCTGTGTCCATGGATCCAAAATATTGCTTCATCACAAAGATTAGTAATATAAAATAATAAACAGTGGAGACAGGACAGTGGAAAATGACATTTTATGTATATTGTTATTGAATATTGTTGCTAGGATATCATCTCTTCTTGCATCTTTAGCCATTTAAAATAACAGGGAAAAAATAGGAAGAATATTTTCTTTCTTCTTAAAAAGCTGTGGTCATTTTAATAACCTCCTGTACATTAGATAAAGAGGGGAAGCAACTACAACAGTGACGTTGAGTTGCTACCACCATCTACTGGCAAGTACTGTAGTACTAATAAATGTTACAATCATGTATTAAATCAAGGGAAAGACACAGTAAAAATATACTTATGCTATGTAATGATATTAAAAAACACCATCCTCCATTCTTTCCAAAAGATGAATGTGAGGGTGACCAAATATCAACTGTGAATTTCTAAAATTAGCCTTAGATATGATTCCTGCAGCTGACGTACTGTGATACTGGCCCCACGACACCTCCAGCAGAGACACAGCCAGAACAGTCCACATGAAGCAAAGCGAGCCATGCAGACCCAGTCCATCATAAACCTCAGCTCGATAACAGCTCAAACACACACCCAGCACAGCAAGAGAGCCAGTGACATGCAGAACCACTTCCTTCACATCTCATGAGATGGAGAAAACAAAAAGACACAGATGAATTGCTGACAGTAATGGCAGAGTAGAAGAGAAGGAAATTAATTGGGATTCACTGGAAATGACAGGATGTAGAGGAAATTAGAAAAGATGAGGTGTCTGTTTAACTTAAGAGCATGAGAAGAGAGGCAAAACAATATACCTAGGCATGTCCGAATCAAGAAACTGTCTGCAAAAGCAAAAAACAACATTCCATTAGTGGACTTGAGGGAGAAAAATGTTAGCATCCAGTAATACCTTGATGTTAGTATCAGTGAGACTGAGCAGAGACCATGCTGGATAACAGCCTGATCTGGTGCTGAGGTCTTAAACCCAATTTTTGCAAACTGCAAATGTGTTTAGTTCTGTGCTGACTGGTTGAAAACACCATTGATGTAGCACCATGGTTGAAGACAGGCTGGTCGAGCAGGACCACTGGTCAGAGCTGCTTGGAGGCTTTGGTTTCTTTAGGGTGAAATGTAGTAAACCCAGGTCTGGGTGATCATGTTGTTGGTATAGTTAAGCTTTTGGGAGGGTGGTTAGGAAATCAAAGGGGTTAAGCAATAAGCCAAAAGCAGAAGGTCAAAAAAATTAGCAGCAAAATTATTTTAAAAATAGCTCGCTATTTAAATATATTTAAATAGAATGACATGGTCATTTTGACCAAAGGACATTCACAAAAATATTACACTGATCTTTGTCCAGGTAAGACAAACAGTAAAAATACTGTGAAGACATAATATGATATGATATGAAACATAGTACTACCAAAGGGTTTTATGCCACCACACAGTAATGGTAAGTGATTTTAGATGTTGAAGAACCAATGAAGACTTAATCTTCTTTGTATGACAGTATATACTATATACATATATATATACTACTTTAATACATTTTCTACCTACAAACACAAGTTTTTATCTAAACTCAAGCTTAAAAAAGGAATCTACTGCCATCTAACGGCTGGCTGCAGTAAAACATCAAAGATCATTCATTTTGTCCTGTAAGTCACAAAGAGCTATGCCATTTTTACAAACATGTGTCATCTCCTACAGTGAATTGACTCTGTTTATTTTTCAGTTTTAGCAGTGACATTGATCTGTTGGGATTGTTTTTCCTCCTTGCTGCACCTTCTACCTCATTTCAGTCCACCCCAGTCACTTTGCTGCAATCCAACAACACATGTAGAAACACTGTTACATATGTTAGTACTGATTAACACAGTTTATTCATTGATATCTACAATATGTGATTATTGAAAGAACAAGAGTTAATTAATTCCACTCTTCATGATGAAATGTTGCATGTCCAATGCATGGCACTGAGTCTAATTATAAATAGTTTCATAGTGATGGTTTACACTATTTTCAGTGAGACATGCTGTTGAATAAGTTAAATGACTTTTTACTTTATATTAGAGTACAACAGTATAAAAAAATGAATATCTTGTTTACACAGAATTGAGATACAGTAGAACGAGTGCATAAGGCCGTCGTTAGAACTAATGATGGTTGAGAAATGGGATGAGTTAGAGGTGAGGTGCTTAACAAGGTGAGATGCAGGTGATATTATGACAACAAGAGCACAGATTAACACAGAGGAGGGTCGCTCAGCCAGCATGGACGAGTGAATTCACTGCTACAGGGTTGGCAGATTTTCATAATAAAAGCTACTTTTAGTTTCATGTTGTTTGAAGTCACTCTGGATTCTGCGACATCCTGCACGTAGAGAGAAGAAACTACACTGCTTTCATGCAGTAACAAAGTTAACAGCACCAAAGAACCTGCTGAGGTAACATTCAGCTTGCACCTTTTCTTGCCATGCTGGTTTTTCTGACAAGTGTAGCTGATTCATTCATTCATGCATGTGCCCACGTGCCATGTTTCAGTATGAATTAAACTTCTCAGTTAAGACTGCTGCTGACGTGAGAATCAGAACCATACAGTAGTTTCCAAATTCAGCCAAGCTGAATCTGCATGTGCTCTGTGTTGTGCTGCACTAAAGTAATAAGCTTCCAATAAATGTTTTCAGCAGTACGTACCTGTCGTCTTGCATAGGCCTGACATACCCAGCAGACAAGATGTTGAGAGAGAGAATATTGGGGTCTATGATGGTCTCATCAGATTCGGGGGTGTTGCGGAGACGTCCTGGGAAAGCACAGGTGCCTCAGTACCACCTCATACACATTGCTGGTGAAAAGTCTGGTTTTCAGGATGAGAAACCAAACTTACCCACAACAAGCTCACGGACTTCGTTCCATTCTATGTCACCTCCTGATTCATGCACTATAGTAACAGTGATTCTCCTCTGAAGGCCCTTCACATGAAGAAAAGACAGATGTTCAGCACATTTAACACATTCCAAATAATATATTGCTGAAGGTTCTGAAGGTCGAGTCATGACAGCTGGACTTCCTTCTTGTCGTCCAGTTGCCATGACTCTGGCCGACTGAGAATCTTAAGCGACATATGACACACATGCTCTGTGTTTAAGTGATACCTGGTGCAGCAGGAATGTGCCATGGCAAGGCATTCCTCCTCTGTGGTCCACCACTGCAGGGATGTAGCTAAAAAGACAGATGAAAATGAAGCTAACTAATACAAAAAGATTTCTATTTCCAATAACTGTCAAACATGTTTGTTGTCAAAACCTTTATTTCATGGAGGTCTGTGCTAGTATTAAGTAAGTAATACTTAGGTAAGTATTCGCTCTGTGAAAATTAACTTGAGCAATGAGTGAACCAGGACACTCACTCTCCATTGGCCTCCAGCTCGCAGATCTCAAAGAACACCATCAGATCATATTTACAGTGGCAGGGTCCTGCCTGCGGGCGCATCATCGCTGTCAGCTTGGTGGCAGGTACTGGTTTGAAAAGCGAGATAGAAAAGATTATAAATGATTAGTTTGAGCGTTTACAGACTAGTAGCAATCATCAGGGTGCTGAGAACATCTCTAACCCTACAAAGGAAAGAGAAAGGGAAGAAAAAAGGAAATCAGTGATGTAGGGAAAGAAAAGAACCACTCAATCCAGCAGAAGGACGACTTTTGCTTCAGCAGATTTGTAAGCACTGCTGCAGTGCGCTCTTAAAGGAGAACCTTATGTATCTGTAAACCCTTACTGGGGGTTTTTACTCTCCACAGTAACAAATACAAAACAAACCATGCAGTGCAGTAGACTCCTTTAAAAGTATGTTTGTGATTGATATTATTGTCATTGTTCTGAAGAAAAGATTTGTTGTGTGTTGTGATTAAAGAATATGCATCCAAGAGGTTAGAAAATTATAAACATAATGCAGCATCTTTTATAAAGTGCAATGTAAGTGTGTGTATTATTTCATATATTGTTTACTTGTTCTGCTATAACACTGGAGACCAATCAAATCTTATCTTATACCAGTAAGATTATAGACAGTATAATGTACAATTTAAGTTTCCGTTCCCCTCTGAGAGAGAATCATTCACCACTACTGTAGCAGAAAGGCACTGTGATCCAGTTCAAGAGGAGCTTAAAGAGGGAACTGCAGGGAAAATTCACCACACAGGTCAACAGTAAACACACAGTACACCAGAGGGTCAATCCAAGTGAATCATGATGCAAAAAAAAGACCCTTTTTATATCAATGTGTGTCAATCTTCAAGGTCAGTGACCACCAGTTAAATAAACTTGAAACATGCTAAATGTTTGCTTGCTCTTGCTTTCTACAGAAAGGTCACGTGTTTAGTTACAAAAGATAGAACCAGGACCTGGAAATTTGACAGTAGTATATTTTAGTACACTTTTGTAAAACTGTTTCTTGAATCTATCACAGTTACATATTGTGTTGTAAGAAATAGTAGAATAATTAACTGTAACATGGCACAGTCAAATGCTTTTGGTGTACATTTTACTCCAAGTCACACCAAAATAAATACTTGATATAAAAAAGGTTTTCTGCAGCAGGATTCTTTGGAGTTTGACATCAATAACCAACCCGGCGTCTGAGCTTTAATAACTGAACAAATAGAGGTGGGTGGAGCTGGCAACTGAGCTTGCTCGTTTGCTTCCAGTAGGAAGGAAGCAGCTAAGCCAGCGGCAGACAGAGCGTGGCCTGACAGCGAGTCCACCAGCGACCCATTGAATACATCTGGGACCAGGTATCGGATCAGCTCCAGCGATTTCTCCCGGTCCGGAGAGGCGTCTGAGTCCACTGATTACACCCAACAACATGAAGCTAAGATGACGTGACTTGTAGGCAGACGAGTACAAAGACTGTGTAATATGCGTGAATTTTGCAAATCTAGACAAGTAACTCCAGCTTAAAGTTTGTTTACCTGGTTTGGAGAGAGGCATGACTCGTGGAAACTGTTTCCTGCAGGGACGTAGTGGACTGTTTGTAGAAATAACAACACATAATTGCAGTATGTATAAATATGAAAACAACACAATATACAAAATGTCTTCTGGGTCTGAGCAAACATTTGTACCTGATGACATCTTTACAGAGAGGAAGAAAAGGCTGTTTCTGGTAATGTCCAAACACCTCAAACACGATCGGCTGTGTCTTGATGTAGTCAATGAAAGATTTAGTAACTTCAACAGCAATCTACAAAGACAACACAGTGATTTATGTAAGTACATGACCAATTAAAACCGGTAACCACACATCATTATCTAAGATCTGCACTGAAACCTCTTACATTCTGCACATGGTAGAAACCCAGTGGAGGGCCGCGGCCTGTGTTTTTTAGGGGTTCAGTGGAGAAAGCCTCATCATGGCGGTGGATAAAGCTGAAATCAAAATAAAAAAACAAGATTTGCAAGTTATAATAAAGAAACATAATTAATATGATAATAAAAACATCACAAATAAAAATTTTGACGAATGCTTACTTAAACTGGCAAAAGATGTCAGCATATTCTGCAGAGATGCTGGAGGCCTGCAGGACAGTCACCCTGAAGGTAAAAACATTACCAATCTTGAGGTGCTCCAGAGCTTCGAGTGAGCCCTCCAGACCAGCCTTCAGTGTGTTCTCCACCTCATCTGCCTCAGCTGTGAAGAAAGCAAAATAAAAAAAATTTGACACAGGTTAAATAAAGCTTGCTCTACGAACCATGGACCAGGGACAGATGAGTTTTGGCATCGTATTAAACTGATTCAGGCTGAGAATCACATCCTCTTTGTATTGGTACAGAGGCATTGTAAACGTTTAGTATGGCATGTGTCTAGTAGCCAAGTGTACTAGAATGAAGGCACTGTTGGATTGCGTAGAACACCCCACTCATACACACACACCCAAACACACACAATGTGCCCATTCACACTAAAATAGGATTACCCGCACATGTGTTGTTGTTGACCTCGTCAGCTGAGGGTCCCATTTCCGCATTCTGCCCCTCGCCCTCCACAATACGAAGCTCCTCTTGTGAAATGCCTGTACGAGACAGTCCTACAGAGCAGGACTCTGACTGGAACTGCAAAAGCAAGATACAAAACAAACTTAGTTTAGCAGGTAACTGCGGACAGTCACAAAAAATGTAAAAAGGTTTTGCCTACCTTTTCATACTGCTGATCCTCAAATGAGATTTTGGCAGTGCCTGACTGTCTCACTCCTGAGCCGTAGTCGGGAGCTTCCTCATCAGCTGGAGGAAAACACAAAGCACCTTCACTTCACTCCCTCAAGAAGTCCCACACAGCCTGTCCTTTGAATCCCTTTCTGATGTTTGTCTCAACAACTGTGAGGTTGAGGATCTGAGCCTTACCTGATATGGCCTGCACTGCCACTCGGAGGAAGCCCTTCACTTCTCCCTTCTCACTGACGATGGCCACACGGTGCACGAGAGGAACTGGGTACAGTAGGTTACTCAGATAAACAAACGCCCTGCACAGGAAGCAGAAGAAGAGAGAGAAATAATAAACTATTAAAGACTACAGAGGTTAGGAGAGATGTCATACTGGATAAATTACAGAAGTCACTGGACTGGACAACAGAACACAGAGCTGCAAAGCAACCAAACAGAAGCTGGGACTGCTCTTGCGATGGCCATGGCTACCCTTTACTATCGCTTCTTAGTGGCTTTTCCTCACCATGTAGAAATGACAATAATATCAGGACAACTATGGGTCGCATGCAGTATTCCTAACTTTTGCACTACACTAGTGAAAGCTTGGTGAGGCTGAGGAGCATGTGTGCAAGGGACAAATTTAAATGATGTCAAACTATTAGCAACCAGCTCACAAATCAGCTGGGCAGCAGATGTTTTCCTCATCCTGAAATAATTTGTGTCATAAGCAATGCCTCAATTTACAATTCACTACATAAAATAAGTGTCTATTTATAACTGTCGTATGTGCAGAGCCAAACTGAAGACTTGAGGCACTTATATTACATAGATTAGTAGTGACAAAAACTATACTGGATTATACTTATACTTATATAAATGTGAGAACAAATAAACTACAAATGTTTCTCTTTCTTGGCTTTCCAGTCTCTAGTTTAGAGCTACAATAGATGATCTTGCAGGCAAAGATCACATTTTCCATGAGCCAACAGGGGTAGACATTTAAGGGTGGTGTGTAAAAAGGGACAGGCTTATGACAAGATTGGTGAGGTGCAAAGAAGGCATGCTCAGGACAAAAAAGGTGAACAAAAATGCTTTCAACTTCTCGACTCAAAGGAATCAAAAGCAAATGGAACAGAAATCATCATACGGAACATGGCTCAGCTTGAATAAAAACTGCCACAGCTTGATATATTGTATGCTACACCAAAAATCAACAAATGACATCAGAAATTAAAGCGCACCTCCTGGGTCGATGTGCTGATTTGTGCAAAAGAGGGGCACTAGTTCATCATCAGACGTATTCAAGTAAAAATTGACAAAAACGGTCAAAATAAAAAGACTTGTGCTCTGGCATGCCTAAAAGAGACAGCTGCAGTAGAAACCAGCTCTTTCATCTTGAGATTTTGAGTCTTCCTTAAACTCCACTTTGCTATTTCATATGAATAATTTCCAGACTCTTATTCAGGTTTCACAGCATGGTGAGAACATTTCGCTGTGGGTTCCTGTGTTACCGCAAATCAGATCTCTGTGACACATGTCAGTGCTTTATCTAGTGAATACTCCTGTTTAGTTACCGTACATTTAACCACACGTAAGCGAGACACACACACCTCAAGCAGTCGTTGAGCATCAACATTGCTTGGAGTTTCATGGAAACAAGTGCTAAGATTTGACCTAACCCTGGGAGACTTAAAACAATTATCTGGCAATCACAACTGTACTGAGTGAGAAGAATTACGTCTTATATAAAGTGTAAGAAACAGCAAAAAATAAATAAATCCAAAAAAAAAAAAATTATAACAAGCATTTAATTTTATGAGATTAAAGAAATAAAGCAAAGCATATATCTTGAAGCCCAGAAATGTCTACTCCAGTGTCCAAGCAGGAACATACAGTGTGAAAAAAACTGTGTAGGTTGGGTTGACATTTGAGAACATTTGTGTCTCACACATTTGAGACACAGTGGAGATGACAACTCAGACAGGGAACAGAAACTGAAGTGGAAAATTTGGAATTTTAAGCAAAAAGGAGGATTTTTAAGATGAGAAATGAATTGATATACACAGTATATATACAGAAAGTAAAGCTGGTTTCAACTCTCCACTTGAGATAGCCAACAAAATGTGCCAACCCCATGTTGACATTACAATTTTAGCTTAATAATGCCAACAGGAGAGTGCAATGGAAAATGTCTGTAAACCAAAAATGAGGCTAATTTGGGTCAGGAGATCTGTGGCTGCCACATAAGAAAGAAAAAGACCCTTTTGCAGAAACTCTGAATTTTATGGATTCATGTATACTCTGTCCCCAAAAGAGTGGGACTTTTGTGGGAACATACTCTTACACTGTGTCTGTATAAAAAGTGTCAGCTGCGCTGAGGTCTACTGAGGGAGACAGATCCTGCATCTCAGCGTGAAAGAGCTAGTTTCCTCCACCAGCATGCTCCTGAAACCTCACCAACCTTCCCACTACACTGAATAATGGTGAGCGGTCGTAAAAGGGATCCTGGCCTTCGCCGGAGCCTCGGCAGAGCTCTCCCTCATCATCATCATCATCATCATCATCATCATCCTCTCCCCCGAGCTCCGAGCACGGGTCGTCCAAAAAGATATCATCGTCCAGGTCTTCTAACTCCTCCAACTCCTCCTCTTCCCCTCTCCCCTCCCGCTGTGAGTCAGCCAGCTCAGTAATTTCAGAGTTGGAGAGGGTTGGGGATGGGGTAGGGTCACTCATGCGCTCGCTCATGCATGTGTTGAAAATGGGGTTTCTGGTGCAGCCAGAGACATGGGAACTAAGTTAGTACAGTTAGATAGTAGGCACACGCTAGTTCAGAAAGGAGGATCAGTAGAGGAGACCATTGGAGAAAACCTTCATCCCTCTGAGCCAACATCTGCTTTTTCTCTGTGGTTTAGTAAAAAGCTTGTAGTGGACACAGAGAGGACAGATCGGAGAGTGCAAGCAAGCTATAAAGTTGCATATGCCCAAAGAGAATATACTGTACAGAAATATGAAGCCTTCAATCACAAAAGATTTCCACAGAGGGCAGTCACTTCAGGTATCAATTATTGATTTACTTTACTGAAATATTCATAAATAACGAAAGCTGTCCAATATACCCAGACTGCTGAGGATGAAAACTGATTTAGAGTGGTAGTAATTGAATTCAATAACAATCCTCTGTGGACACTTGTGAGTGAATCTCTTTTTAGTTCCAGTAGAGGCTGCTGTTGTTACAGCTTACAGGAAAATGAGCGGCACTCTGAGTGCACTATGAGTGTACTGACGTTGGTACATGTAAGCCTGTTTTGACTATAGAATAAGTACAATAAAATATTCCAAATATCCCATATCCAACTTCAATTAAGTTTGTCTCAAAAACTACATTTCTGCATTAGGCGACATACTGTGCCTCGATTACGTATTGTATAAATATGTAGTATGAATAAGCTACAATATATTTGGTGATTAGATGATTTTTTTATGTTTTGCGGCAGCTACACGACATTAAGGCTTGATATGCTGAATATTATGTAACATCGGCATGTGACTATGTGTAGGACCCATCTGCAAAAGAGAGAAAGAGATAGAGAGCTTGGCAGAGAGATTGGGAGGTTGCATGCCAAAGTGGGAGAGAAACAAACAGCAGGCTTTGAGTAGGAGGACTGAAGAAATTTCGTTCTCAAATATTCCACAGGCAATTTTTCCCATGAAAAAGGACACGTCTGGCATCAGCAAACACAATTGCTCGTCAATTTATCCTCTGGGTTATAGCTACAAAGTTCATGGTCCTTGAAATATATTCACACTTAAAAGAGAAATTTAAAAAAAGAGTTGGTTCGCTCTTCAAAACAACACACAGAACCTAAAAACTGTTTTCGAATGCTGGTAGATAGTGGTGCACTCAGAGAACTGACTGGGAAAGGGAGTTTTCATTATGTAATGACAGAGACGTAATAATGAAGTGGGCTGCAGACTACTGTACTTCCTGCTGGTTTCTCTGTCATTACAGTCAATCGGCTGACCACGCGCACATTATGCGGCAGTAACAGCCACAAGTCTACCACTATCCTGAACGAACAAACATTAATAACACTGATCTCGCACTCTCTGTTAGGGCCAATGGTGTTCTGTATTTACCTGCCAACCAGTCGGAACCAGGGGAAACGGTCATAAAAGGGGTCACCTCCTGTCATCACATTTTCACAGTCTTCAGTGGCATTGCTGGGCACATCGGCTGCACGGTCATACATCTCTCTCATGAGATCAAGCCTCTGCCTGCAAGGAGTAGCGATTAATAGACAATTACCATATAAAGTCATTTATGAAATTATTCACAGCATGGAGTTAATAAGAAATGTTCGTGCAATGAATAATATGCTTTATATAAAGTGTATTCTCACTTGTTAAAAACCCTAAAGACATTCTACTTAACTATTTAAAATAATGATTAGAGAAAAAAATGACTTTATTGGGAAGAGAGGAGCCAACAACATGTTGTGTTGTAAGAATATAGAAAAGCTTCTTTTATGGCACCATTTTAGCAATACTTTCGATTTTATAAAAACACGGCTACCTATGGGAAAATTAAACATTTGCATACCTTAGTTTTTCTAATGTCCAGTAGTGAGTGGCTCCATTCTTCTGATCCTGTACCTCCACAGCCACAATGGTGCGAGGGAAGTGCCGCTTCTCTCTGTCTTTAGTTGCCTCTGCGGGCAACAGGTCTGGAGGCAGGGGTGAGTAGAGTGTGTCTGTCAGCAGCACAAACTGGAACTGGACCTGCAGGAGGACACAAAACACTGGTACAGTTAAATACGGCTGTAACATAATTTAATGGAAACAAGGGAATTTATATTAGATGTTGGACCTTCTTCTTGAGTTCCACACTGATGGCATTGGCCTCTTTAAGAAAAATGGCATTTCCCCATAACAGGTCACGGAGAGAGGTGAACTGGTAACACCTCCACTTACGGAAACTCCACACAGCTAGTTCTCTCTCTCGCGCTGTCCATTGCACTGTTGGCCAAAAACAACAAAAGATCCTCCTTTGGCAAGATTTTCATACCAATAACACAAATATGTACAGGCATCTGTATTGGACAACCTTCTTCTTCTGGCTCCTCCTCTTCCTCAGTGGCTTCTGGGTAATAACGGTCGACTTGTTTCTGAAGAGCCTCCAGCTTGCTCTCATAATCCTAGGAAAATAATTAATAATATTAATTATAATTATAAGACCAGTGTCAAAATGTCTGTTTCTAGCACATTAATGTTTATTAATCATTTAAGAGCAGAGCTCAACTGAACAAGTTAATTATTTAGATGACTGAAAAATTCAACTAAAGGTTCACTGAAAAATGTGTTGTGTATGTAAATAATAGAAAATAGTGTCTGTTTACCTTCCAGACACTGTTCCAGAGGAACACTTATACTATTATGCATACAAAACAATCGCAATTTTTACAATTAAATACTGTCTTTAACATAATGGCTTTTTCTTACAGTATATCATATTTGTAAATATAATTATATAACTATGTCTGCAAATAACCCAGTATTAGTTCAATCTCGTTTCCTGTAAACTGAATCATTAATGATAGCAGCACATGAATATCCACTCAGTAGTTATGACACTAGTGAAGACGCTCATTACTGTACCAGTCTTTGCTGCTCCAACAGGTTGTTTGCCTCTTCTCTTTCTTTGCGATACTGGTCCTCCAACTCCTGCAGCCTGAAGACATAAGCGTGAGCATTAGCAAAACACCAAAAGAGACTTTAGAGTGGTAATGCAGCATCTCAAAGAAAACACTACTTGGAGTTTTTGTATCCTTATTTTTTTGAAGCAGCATGTCATTTTGTGTGCTCTAGGCTGCAGACATACATATTGTGGCAGATAGACTTCATCTAACAGTTGCATTACTCTTCTTTCCCTCAACCTATCTGTTGTTCCTGTCTACGGTATGGTGGTGAGATCCTTTTTGCTCCCTACAGATACACAGCCTTGATTAAAAAAAGTACCTCTGTTCCATTTCCTGCTTCATGTCAATGCCTTGTTTCTCCAGCAGCTCCCTCTGGGCAAAGGCCCAGTCTACAGGTTCAGCAGGTGTTTCAGCACAGGGGGTCCTCTCCCTCTCAGCCCTGGCCTGCACAGGGTGGTTGAACCGGAACACATGGCTCTTCCCCAGGATTATGCGATTTCCTTTGAGGATATGAAAAAACACAGTATAGCAAGTAAAATGCAAATGTAAGGGTTACATGTTCCTACTGAAACAATGGAGAAGGGAGGGGAAAATTCAGAGATCAAGATAGCTTCAAGACCTGATTTGAGGATAGTGGGCTCTGTCACTCTCTTTCCATTGACATAAGTCTCAGCATCTTCACAGGGCTCTAGGACAACCGCTGCTTAGAAACAGACAGGACAATGTCAGTCTTTTCTTCCTATCTGTCAATATTAAACTCTGATGTGCACAGCTACTGTCTACAAGTCTGTAGATCAGGATAATGATCACTCACTTTCTCCCATTGGACCAGAGGAACTCGTAAAAGTGCAGTGCTCATCCTTGATGAAGTGGCCACTGAGGACTATGTCTTGACGGCTACTGGCGTCTAAGCGACCCACCCTAAAAAAAGCAATACAAACCAAGTAGATAATACTACATCTATCACAACTCTTTGCTCTTTCTAAATACCATCTCTGAACTCGTGTGAGTGTCCTAACCTGGTGATTCCATCTTTAATGTAGTACAGCAGGCACTCAGACATCAGAGGATCCTCATTGAGGTTCACCAAATGAGGTGTCTGATAAGAAGAAACAGAAAAAGAAACAATTTACTGATAATAGAAACAATGAGTAGTACACAGACATTGTGTATTAGCCATATGTTATTTAAGATATAACATATGCACAATGTGTCCATCACTTTGCCTAAAAAACAATCTTTCCCACTAAGACAGATCAAGCAATCAGTTAAAACCAAGCAGTCAAATTCACTCCCCACTGCTTCACAGCACAAGTGTTTAATGTGAGCTCAGTCAGATGTTATAGGGCTGCAGGGAAACAGCCACAAATCACGAAAACGGGGGCAGTAACATTATCTTTTCCCCAATGTTTACACCCATTGCTGCCTTCAGCAAAGTGGGGAAGTGTTTGAAGTGAGTAATGAAGTAGATTTAAGATAACACTTAATTAAAAAGAGAAACCCTCGTCAGATGTGCCTTGGCAAGGCGTCTGTTGAAGTGGGACTCAAAGCACTCAGAGAACGAGGCAGCTTTACACACTTCACCTCTACAAACCTCATTGGGGGAAAACAGCCCGACTGTGTCAATAAACACAGGCTGGGGCTTTCTAGGGCAATCGGGTGGCTTTGGGGTAAATGAATAGGCATTTTAGTGAATAATTGAAATGTTATGTATGAGAACAGAGAGGTTTTGGAGATGTCTAACATTGTCCTACCTTCTTAGGGGAGAACACACCAACTGTCCCACCATCTTCTCGCATTGCTACACCCATTTCTGCCAGTAAGGCCTCTCTGTGAAGGAATGACAAGGAAAGTATACCAAACTGTTTTATTGGTCCAAATATAATAATCAAATCACCACCATCAAATTATGGTATAGAAAATGTATTAGATTACACAATTTAATGTAAAAATTGCTATTGTGCAATATACTAAAGAATAAAGTGTAAAGTGTAACATCCACATGTCCTGTGCTCAACATCACAAGATTATTCTTGAATTTAGGTAAAACTGAAAAGAGATTTTCCTACTAAATTAAATAAAAATATTTAAGACAGTATAAAAATAAAAAATACTAATACTAAGGAGAAATAATAAATAGAGGAATACTCACCTTTCCATTCTGATGGCTTCAGTTCGCCGAAGCTTTTCTTCCCACGTCTCATTAAGTTCTGCAATGATTTTCTCTGTTTCCTGACATTTCAAAAGACAGTGGTAATAAGAGCAAGTTCAAAGACAAGCCTTTAAATGGTGTTAAATGGCTTTCTATTTTCAACAAATCCCATGAAAAGTCTAAAGACAGTATTTTGTTAATGTATACATAAAGCACGATAGTGCCACAGAGATGCACATGTATCAAACATTATATCTGTGGTTAAAAGTACGCTCCAACAAATGAAAAAATTAATTTCCAGTAATGTTAACTTGTCTTAAGACAAATTTTAACACATTGGTTTTGATGTCCTCTTGAACTTTGTCAACAATATAACAATAGTAGCTCTTCAAAGTGTCAGTGTCAGTGTGGTAGGTTTGGCATTGAATTAGAAATGCTGCATTTTTAACCCTGCACCAGGCTAAGAATTTCCAAAGACATGTCCACCACATCGTCTGATAAAAGTTAATATAAATGCAGGGTTATGACAGCATTTTTAGGAGACAAGAGTGGATGCTTTGAACAGAAATAAAAATATACTAAATGTTAAGCCGACAGACTTGCTGTTTTTTTAAAAATACGCTTATTTTATAGCATTAGATACGGAACAAATGTCACCAAAAAATAGTAAATCTGACACTATATCATTAGAGAGAAATAATCACGGTTTACAGTAGCTTAAATCCTGAACACAGGACTTTTTCTATTTGTCACTTTTTCACTAGGCATGGGTCATAAAATGGGCTAAAACTTGGTGCTGTAAGTGTAAGCTGAGTGCCACCTACAGACATTATACAGTAACACGTGCCACACTGCTGCACAAATAAGGAGCAGTTGTGGTGTAAGTGGAGAATGAATGACGAGTTGAAGCGATTGAAGCACTACATTCTGATGATACTACACAGTATTAGACAGTTACAATTATAAATGGCAGATGAGTGACCGAAGATTTACCTGCAAATATGCAACATGCAGCAATATGCAACACATAATCATGTGGAATATCTAATATAACTGCACTGCGCTCAGGCAGAGTGTGTTTGAGTATTAACTGTGTCCATCCAGTTTTCACCTTCAGCCGCTCAATAGCCTCCTCGCTGCCTGGGCTGAACATGATGCGGTCGTGCAGACTGGCAATGGATCCAGCACGGCTGGACAAGGCAGAGAGAGACGGAGAGGGACTCATCCCCGTCATGGCATTGGTCACTGTGGAGAGATCATCCCTTTGATTCACAGCTTGGTCTTTATTGTTATTGTTCTTGTAATCGGATAGGTCTGTCAGTGTGGGAAGGGGCACGAGGAGTGCATAGGAAGTGGGTATGGGGTATTTGATAACAGGGAGTAAAGAAATAGAGAAATAAAGACAGATAAGGAAGAGAAGGGAGAATAGAAAGAAAAAGAAAACAGAAAGAAGATATGTGGCTTGAAACAAATCTAACTCACAGAGAGAATTTTTATCTGCTTGCATAGAAGCGAAGGCAGCACCAGCAGAAAGCCACGCGGAGAGGAGACCAACTTAAAAGACACAACACTGAGGCCATCAAGCCATGACCAACATAAATGCAGCTATTATAAAAAAGCAGGGCATCATATGCAGGACCAACCAAAAAACAACAAAATGTAAAATTACCATTTCTGTTCTCTGCCATTTCAGCTAGAATATCTAGTACGAGACAGGGATTCAATTTCTTATTCTCAATGAAGAATAGCGGTAAAATTAAAATTAATAGTGACTCATTTGTAAAAAAGCCAAATTCTCTGCAGAAAACACTGGGAAACCAGAGTTCCCATGTAAGATCATTATTGAAAAGCAGCAAGATGCATTTAATGCTCAGAATTGTTCTCTAAAATTAGCATTGTCAAACTTGAGTGCAGAATATTAGTTGCCTGCATAGGATCAGACAGTGGTACGTTGGTTTGGAAAGTCAAGAAACCAATGTCCTAAGTTTTTAATCATAAGTTGTATATTTTCTGTTTATTAAACAAACAACAAAAGTAATTTAAATTATGTTGCCTGTTTTCTGTTCAGCATATAACCTTGTTATTGTTGTGGCACCTTAAAGGCCTATGAAAGACTGTACAAAATACAAAATATCAACACTGCACGCGCTGCTATGGCAACACAGGGCAGTAAATTGGGAAAGTATATCACACCCATCCATCTGCACAGGCTGCTGTCTGCCAAGATAGATCACATAATATTTGCCTTTGCACTGTAGTTAATGAAGTCGTGTATTATGGAAAGAGAGTAAAAATTCATGGCACAATGTGAGATGTCAAAGATCCAATATTATGTAAGTGATTATGCTCTGCCTGTGACGAAAGGCTGCATCATCATCATGTTTACTGTGTGCTTTCTCATCATGGTTTCCAACAGGAGGCGACGGGTGTAGACAGACAGTGTCAGGGGAATGTGGGGCTACATTTTCTACATTGGGGAAATTAAAGATAGGCTTAAATCATATCCCACTATGGTCTGAAATCTTCTATATTGTATTTTTCTGCTTTCTAGCTTCATGAAGTATTACGCTCTGTCCGACAAATGTCACAGCACAAAACCATACACAGATCTCTACAGCACCACGACATGGCACATACAGTATTGGATAGCTCATAAAGACCTGAAGAGCCAGAATAACAAAGACTGAAAATCCACGTCAAACCTGGACTACGTGATATGTATTTGCATTAACATTAGCTACTTGTATTTCGCTGCAAATCACCTAAAACACTCATCAATTCTTTCTTGTATTTTGGTGCTGCAGAGAAAACAGAAAAGCTATGATTTACTGTCACAGTAAGCACTGGTGATGCCAAGCTGCCACAAGAGCAAAAGCAAGATTTAGAAAACACACATTTCAAACCCTCTAACTGAGCACCAGATGCTTGAAACGCTAGGAGAAGAGAAGACAGAGTGACAGAGAGAGAGAGAAAAAGAGACAGTGTAATGACTTTAGATTAAAATAGCTCATGCATTTAAATGGCTACAGTGCCTGAGCCTAAATAAATACAGTGCATAGCTCAGATATTTACATTTTTAACTTTTCCTTCAACAAATGTTTTCACTGAAACACAGGAAAAGCCACATTAATAAAAAAAAGTTTTCTTCTGATACAACATAAAACTAATTTTTATTGTGTTTAATGCATTAGAATTCACACCTATCTTAATTACTTCCGTCCATTAAAAGAAAGGTATATATATAGGAAGTGTTTGGTTGCCTGAAGCTGACTTCGGGAGCTAATGTTTCAAACCCTGACCACAATTTTTTATTTGTGCGATAATGCTGGAATAAATTGTACTTTGTCAACCCTGCTGCAAACCCTGTTGATTCCTATTGATTTTTGTGCACTGTTCTCAACACACACTCTATATGTGAGCATGTGAGGAAGTACACACTAACTAATGGGCTTGAAAACATTTCAAGCAATCATAGTAGTAGTCACATAAATCCCATAAACGATTCCTTACTCTCGATGATGTCACCCAGGCCCTGGGCGTAGAGGAGCTCTTTCAGACGTGACACCTCCTCCTTCAGTTCACGTACCAATCTGTTGTTGGGATCCTCATTGATGACAGCGTTACAGCGAATCTGTTTGGCACGGTCTGCATACCTGTGGGTCCAAGGGAGGGATCATTAAGCAGGTGAGGGAGGAGTCAACAAGGTCCACACACACAATTCCACTGGGCATCAAACATGCACACAATTCTGCAGCCTGCCACTGCAGTTATAACTCGTGAAGGGTGTTTGAAGTGTGAAACCGATGCAACCCACTGAGAAAAAACGTATATTATGCAACAGTTTGGTCTCACTGGTATACGTGTCCTTCAAAGCCACATTTATCAGCTGTGGGGAAAAAAATGTGTTTCTCTACCTGAGTGTGCTGAGGGTCTCATCATAATTGATATCAGCTGGACTCAGAGCAGCCACCATCGCAGTACGAGAATTTCCCCCTGAAATAATGTAGAAAAAAACTCATCAAAGTGTGTTGTTTGTCAAGGGCTAATGCACCATCAAGAAATATTAGCCTGTCAAACATAGAAAGAGATATACTGTGTTTATACCCAGGTTTTCTCTCAGTAGCCAGGTCAAAACTGAATCTCTGTAGGGGATGAAGCTTTCCACTTTTTTCTTCTTTTTATTCTGTATATGTGTATGAAGAAACAAAATTCAAATGTATGGATTTAGCTTAAGACAACCAACAAATCAATGACTAACATTATGAATAATTTGGAAGAATTACCTTATTTGGACCAGAGTCCTAAGTAGAAATAAAAAGCAAAATTCACATATTGTCATATTTTGTTAACACCTGCCTTTTTTTATAATGTATAATACACAGATATAATACATACCACTTCTGCTAAAGCAGAGATGACTTTTCCCAACGTAGTTAGAGATTTGTTGATATTTGCTCCTTCCTAGGATAGAGCATAAGGTGGGGAATGATATATTTAGTGAACGCAAACACAGTCATTACATAACTTAACCTAATACAGATGCAATCTGTAAAAAAAGCATATGAATAAAAGTTTCAGATTTGTTTTGAATCCAATGAGAGAGGAAAACATTTTCACCTTAAGCCTGGTCCCTTTGGCTCCAGTAGAATCTGCCCTCTCACTGCCAGCCAAATCCACCAAACTTATTTTGCTGACCTGCAACAGAACAACACATCAGCAGATAAGCTATTTATCAGATTTCACAATAAAAAAAAACAAAATGACCTTCAAGCAATCATTGATTTCTAGTTTAAGCCAAGATGTTCAATAAATCTGTGTAATTGACCAGTTTATATGTAGATAATCAATGGCAACAGCTCAATGTTAAAAAAGCTCACTTAGATGTGATAAAACTGCTCTACCTTTTCAGAGGTGTTGTCAGTCTCAGCATCATGGCGTTTCTGAGTGAATATGATGTTAAAGACAGCGTGAGAGCGACTGCTTGTCTCATTCATGTTGGTGGCAGCCACAGTCCTGCAGAAACAGTGAATACATTTTTATCAGTTTGTTTGGCAAGCTGTTTGTTGGCCCTAATGTTTCTGCAACAGGGAGGATGTGCCTTCTTATGGGTGATCAAACTGACTAATCACACTTTTAATATTGTTACAAACACAATCAATAAATACTATTAAATGTCTATTAGGTAGAATATAAACAATTAAAACAGTGGAAGTTGTGTAAATGTTAAATGTTTACACAGCTGTCACCTCTTCCCTTTCTTCAGGAATATGAGCTCTTTATTTGTACTGACAGAGTAAAGAGGCAGAATGAATGGAGAGCTCCATCACCTAGCTTTGTTGCCAGAGTCCATCAGGTCCTGGATATCATTGTAGGAGGTAACAGCCAGCTTAGAGAGGTCCTCCACATAGGGTCCCATTAGAGGATGTTCTCGTACACGCAGGTTCCCTTTGTTTTTGGGGTTAAGCAAGTCCCGAACACGTTCACAGTAGATTTCCATGTAGCTCACCTGTTCACATTCACTACATTAGCTTTAATTCATGATATGGCGCGTTCAGCTAATTATACATACACCAGGAGTCAGTGAAAGAGGGAATCCACACTTACCTCCACAGAGTAGGACATGCTGTTGTCTGTGTTGTCATTAATCTTAGTGAAAAGATCTTCGCACATCTGTAAAGGGGAAAACAACATTGTTTTCAAAATGGTTGTAAAATCTTTTCTTTATTATCCATACTGGTCAAGTAATCACAAGTATTACCAGGGGAATTATTCCTTTTTGGTCCTTTACATCCTGTTTCCCCATCATGGTGTAGGACTTGCCAGCGCCTGTCTGACCATAAGCAAAGATGCAGACGTTGTAGCCCTCAAAAGCGTGCAGCAACATTTCCTCTCCAATGTCTTTGTATACTTGCATCTGAGAGGCATAATTGACATCCTCGGGCTGTGGACAGAAATCAAACAATAAGCCATGTAATTCTGGAAATTCCTTGTAAAACTGACAAATGCAATGCAAAATGATCCACAGTAAACCAAATGTGTTTGTGTGTGACTTCTGCATGCATGGTGAAGAAATAGTTACCGAGGTGTGGGACCAGTAGGAGTAATCAAAGTTGAAGCTCTTGTTGTCTTTGGCTTGCTTGGGGTTGATGATGGCTGAAAGACAAAACAAGTAACACAGGTCAGAGGAAGGGTGAGAGCTACCCATGTGAAACTGTATCTGAGCTGGTTTGGTGTCATGTGGTGCTAATAGAGCTCAAAAGATCAGAAGACATTTTTAGCATGTGGGCTGCTTGACTAAAGTGAAAAATGAAACTGCAGACCACACAATTGTCTGCATGTTTGCTCACATCAACAACATTTTATTTTGACGGCTAACCTACAGGGATGTACTAACTGAGAAAGGTCATTGTTTTTAATATTAAATAATATCACTAGTCTGCAGTGAGACTCACAAACTGTCTTTTTGTTCCTCAAAGGGAACTCAGCAGGGCAACACTGTGAGGCTGTAACATTTATTTAGACCACATAAGTCTTGGTTAAACTTTACCATCCTTACTTTCTAGTTTCAGATACACAATTCGGCCTGATGGTGGCACTACATGAAAAGGCCCTGTTGTTACGTTCTGCTGTTCCCTAATGCAGTGGCCATTTTAGGATAGCTCAGACTCAGCTTGTCAGGCTCAGCATGATAGTCTAAGCATGTAACAACCCTCCGCCCTGAGCCTGAATTTGTCTTGTTCAGTTGTCTTTTGTCAATCATTTTTTTACACAGACCATTAGACAAGTGTTTATATAAATGAAGAGCTTTCTGTGTCTCAAACCTAAACTTGTGTCTGCTTAGCATGAAACAAAATGGCCCATTACCAGTGTTAAAACTTTAATCCACTTAAAAAGAAAAATACTATGTTCAATTGCAGATGTATTACTTTAGAGTTTGACTAGCACTGTAAGGCACTCTATTTCAATTATGCTGGTCAGTAGATAATATTTGTTACCATAGAGAATCCTAGTCTAGACAATAACTTGACATGTGGTTGACTTACAGGCCCAGGATGACCAGTAAAGAATTTTCTGCTGATCTGAGCTCACTTCTTATTAGTTATGTCTGCTCCATGACTCTTTTAGTTATTTGTTCGATTATGTGAGGTGTCTTTAGAAAACACACGGAAATGGTGTGCAGCTGTCTGACAATAATCACACTGATGGAATTAATAAAGTATGTGGTCATTAATGTTATCATTAATTTACACTGTGTAGTTAAAGGTGAAATATGAGCTAATTAGAAGCAAATTACTTTGCTTTTTCAAATGGTATCATATTCAAGTACTGAAATCAAACGTTTTTATGTGAATTCTAGAGCACAGAGAGGTGTATCCACTAAGCAACAACTTATATGGTGTGGTCAGGATGATGCCAACTATGAAAAGCTTCCTCATTCCTCCCAGAGCTCCAGAAACCATTTTCTCTGCTAATGTGGATGTGGTCGATAATAGAGGAAGGAGCCCTGATCTAAGTACACTCTCATGTAAGTTTTCATAATATTATGTCCTCTCTGCAATCTCTTTCTGGCTATGAAATACAGTACAGGCTAGATTGCAATTTCAGGCTATTTCTCATAATGACAAAGATGTGAGGCCTCACTTACTGGGCATTAACCTGTCCAGGTACCACATATAAAATATAGATGCACTATAGTTTATACTATGTTTAACAGTGAAGGATTCACCTGGTCTTCCTCGTAAAGCTAAAAAAATCTAAATTATATCACACAAAAGAAAATAATCAAATAAACCCACTTCCTACGGGGACCTGGATGAGTCTGCATAATTACAGACTGATTTGCCTGATTGCACATCTAAAGATTGTTGCCTCTTGCGGAGTCACACACTTTGTTATCTACTATATTTCACCTCCCTAATTAATCATTATTACAATGATAAACTATTACATTTTAACCGAACCTATAAAATGAAAAATATATATGAGCATCTGACCTCCTGTCTCAGAAGCAGTATGACATCCTCTGACTATGAGTCATTTAAGGGAGAAAAGCATGTTGCTGTCAGATAAGGTAATTACTTTGGGAGTGGCAGTGATTGGCAGTGTGTATGTGGGTTACCATGGCAGGGTTCTCTATTTAAATTGCATTGAGTATTTGGTGACGTTCTCAGTTGCGTGTCAGGTCATTTTATGATGGAAATAGTTTTTAATTACAAGGAGATGAGTTTAGGACAGCAGATCTGAAAATCACATAATGGAGGACAAATATATTTAGACAGGAAATAAAATATGAACTTGTATGTACAAATGTGCCATATCCACAATTGTATTTGTTATTATTATTTTTTTATTATTAATTAGCATGTTACATTTTGGCTCCTGCTGCAGTTTAAATGTAAACTACTGAATTAGTTTTGTTTTGTCATTACCACCATATAATTTATTCTAATTATAGCAGTGATTATCTGCTAGTTTAATTTTAGCTGTTATTCTATTACACATTTGCATCCTACTATGGTGCACTACATGTTTGCCTTTTCTGCGGGTCAAACTCCCACGGGTGACCTGCCAGAGTCAATGAATAGCAAATGTGGCTACGTCAGCAGGACTGCTGTCATGGACCCACAGACAGAGGCTACAGAATCCAAGTTTCTAAAAGCCTAAATCTATGCAAGTGGCACTCGCTGTCCATGTCATACTAAAATCAGCATGATAGAGCAGCAAATGTTATGCTGAGTCTCATGCTGAAATTTAAGGAAAAAGAATGAATCCACTCAATTCTGCCTAATCTGGATAGGTCAGCAAAATAATACAAACATTCATCTTTATGCGTATTGGCTCTCTAAAGGTTAATTTCTTCAAATATACATTTTCATTTGTGGAAATCTTTTTTTATATTTTCTGCTCATGTTTTCTACTAAAAATTAAGTTAATCTGTTCATCTACTGGCTCTCTAAAGAGAGGCCCATTATTCCTTCAGGTCTGTCCACTGCATCTTAATTAAGGTCAGTGTGGGAGGGAAGATTTCTCAAACAACAAGACTGCTGCCCTTCTCCTGCTTTGTGGGAACTGGGCTATTGACCCCACATGAGTGTCAGGATGCACAAAAGCAGAGAGTGAAACAAACGCAAAAATCCCAGAACTCCTTTTTCTTCTTCCTTTTCTCAGCCCAGACTATAGAAGGACAACGGGGCATTCATACCAAGCCTCTGTACCCCCTCCAGACACTGCAGCCAATGGACATATTCATGACATCAGCCAGCTCACATACTCCAGTTCACATCCTGAGCCATTGACTTGATTTGGAAGAGAACAATCTGTTCTGCTGAAGGCCCTGTGGTCTCACTGAAAGTGTCTTTGCGGGTCTGATCATAATGAAAGTAGACTTCTAGTAAAGTTTTATTTCAGGTCTATGTAGGCTGATGAAACAGACTCATGACTGACAAAAATTGCGAGATACATGGTCTGCTTAAGTCTGTGAAATGACTGGTGTGGGTTTAAAGCCAAATGTCGACAAACAATTCTATCAGCTCTACCAGGTTAGATACAATTTAACTGTAGTACATAAATCTGAAAAGAAAAACAAAAAAAAAAAAAAAAAAGGCACCTTTGCTTCCACTATTTATGCAATAATTGTCTTACTACACTGTTTTGAAGGCCTGAGTGATTTGTATATGTGGAAGAAGGAAGACCCTAGAGAGTGAGCTGGCATGGCGTGATCAGACCCCGGAGTGGCATGCTGGTTAGTGGGTCTAGGCAGAGGTGAGATAAAACTTCCACAGGTAGAACACCACGTCACTCAGAAATACAGGAGATCAGGCCAAATAACATGCTGAAGAGTAGGCATGGTAGTGGCAACAAACAATCTGGCTCCAAGTAGGTGAGCAGGGCAAGTTAAAATGACCAATGGACACATGTTTTTAATCAGGACATAATGAGGGAGAAAAGAACCAAACAGCGGGGCAAACACAGAGACCCAAGAAAAAACTAAGTGAACTAGTCATCAGTAGCAAACCAGGACGCAGATTATGACACTCTGTGCCATTGCACCACACTTACTGCAGGTGTCTACAGATTTTAGAAACCATTGCGCTGTAAAATAGAGCTAAACAATTCATCGAATCGTAATTGTTATGTGAAATCTTATGATTATTATTGATGTGGACACCATGAAAAATATGCAGCGAGTCTGTCACAGAGCAAGAACATGACTGCCTTCTTTGTGTTGCCGTCTTACTAACAAATTGAATGAGCTCACCTCCGTTCCTGCCAATCAGCAAGTGTGTAAATGCCCACCATGAAAAAACAGGAGAGTGCAGCGGATTGTGGTGATGGCGTCTGGCAATTTAGAGCGACCATTAAGTAAATTAATACCAGAGAAAAATACTGTGCTGCATAACACTGTAAATTGCAATGCTTTTAGCATTGTAAAAACTTCCCAACCACATCTCAAAATGCAACAAATCTCACAGTAAAATATTATGACCCAAAAAAGCCACCCAGCTTGTTGTCTAGTCACCCATGACATGGGGAAGGAGGGGGAGATGGCTAAATTAGGCCAAACAGTAAATATTTCAGGGAGCCTCATTCATTATTGACAAATGGCTTTACCTTGCTAAGCAGTCTACATATCGAGTATCTTTCCAGTCTCTCTCGACCAGAGTTCTCACTCCGTGCACTGTATAACCCGAGAAATGTGGGGCACTCTGAAGTACATGCTTAAAATAATGCAACATAAGGCCACAAAAACAATTACTCATAATTTTTCAGAATACTTTTACTCTCACCGAATGATTATTTTACAATGGCACAATCATTATGCTTCTTCCAAATGTTCTCTACAGTTTGTATTAGTGGCAGATTTGAATAGAAAGCTTAATTACAACATTTTAAATAAGGAGCCATTTTTAAATCTGGCTTAATCTGGCCACAAAAATAATTAAAAGCCCTTGTCCTAAATACGGTAAATATCAGGTCAAATTCACAAGGAGATTATGTCACCTACAGCATTAGGAGATTTCCAAAGCAGGTGACTTCAATTTGATAATTCCTTTATTGCTCACTCTATTCAGGAACTAAGCACCAATTAGACACTTGTCAACGTTGGAGATAAATTCATAAAGATGTCATGTAGAGTAAAATTACTTATAATCTAAAAAGTCGGCCTCTGCAAGTAAAGCTGATTCTGAATAAATGTTCTGCTAATATCACATATCTTAAAACAGGCCTCTCTTGGTTATCTGAGATGTGCACAGTCACCACAGATCCTACCCAGAGGGAAATGTATCTTTTTAATAATCCCCTCGCACAGGATAGTCAGACGTCAAAGTATGCAACAGAAGACCTGTAAAAGCTTGAACTCATGCCTTCTGGTTGAAGAGGAGGCCCTCTTCAACCAGAAGAGGAAGCCAACAATAAAAACATAAAGCAAGTAAACTCAACATCTGTACTGTAGGAGAATTCAACTCTTGTTAGAGTACTCACTGGTGGTGTTTCCAGACATCTGAATGATGCATTTGCTTTCTTTTCCAATCTCCCTTGAGTTGAAGGGGCGGACACGCACCGCCACCTTCACAGAGGCCCCTGCCATGGTGCTGTCTTCCTAGCACCTTGGGGTGCCTTCTTTTGTGCCTAGGAGTAGGACCCACAGGTCTGTAGAAGGGAGGAGAGAGCAGATCGTGATTAGAATAATTCCTAGTTTTATTAGCATGTGCCAGTTCATATGTAGTTATCATGCAACATATTAATGTTATGTTATGTTATAAAGTGGAACTTTTACATCTCTATGAAGAATTGTAAGAGCAGACTATTACATCTTATGGCTGATGTGAGCAGCACAATAGAAGAGGGCAGGGCTGTGTGGCTGTAACATAAAAAGACCACGCATGGTCAGCTCCAGCCAAGGGAGAGGGCTAATAAAGCTAGCAGTAACAAAAGAAGTGCAGCAGCAGCTAAATGTCAGGCTATGTCTCTGGATGACAATGGCACTGAAACCAGTCACAAATCCAGGGTCGGGCTTCATTCAGCGGCTCGGTTTCATGAACAACGCGTCACGTTGTCTCCTGAAAGACTAAATATGAACATTAAATCACTGTGTGCGTGTGTTTGGTGGCACTGTGGGTGTAGTAGTAAGAACAACCATGACTCATCATCTGAGGGGATCAAATTACAATCATTTAATGTTTTCATCAATACGCCTTAACAGTTACCAATATGAGACAATTAGCTTTCACTGCATGTCTCTAATGGAAGATATTACAGTAGAAAACTATAATAACTCATATCTTATTAAGCTGAGAAAGTGACATATCTTTTACTTAATTGATCCCCAGAAAATTTTAGCTTTTGTATAAATATCCAGAGTATGTTCCAGCAGTTTGTGACTCTGATGACTGTCGCCACCATCACTGAGTGTAATTGTGCTGTGTCATCCTGCTTCCTGGTTCAATCTAAATAGATTCATTTGCAGTAGTGTCTGTCTGTCTGTCTGCAGGTAACCTAACAGTATGTTTTTAAGGTGGAACTATACTGTTGGCTACACAAAGGACAAATCAGGATTAAAACATATAACGGTATAGGGAAGTAGAAGATTCACAATCCAGTAAAATAAACATTCCTTATATATCTGACATGAAGTGATTTTCATGCTCGTGTAAGCCATAGGGACCAAAACATGTGCAACAAGATAGCTACCGAAAAATAAGACTTGAACGGTAGTCTACAAAATGTAATCTGTATTTAATTTTTCATCAACATCCACGACCATAATCCGTCCATACAGATCATGGGTGATCATCCTACTGATGCTCAGACCAGTCAGCTGATGATGCATCATCCTCCAATGTAATATACTATGGTACTGTACTGTACTTGAGCATGACGACAGTTTAATACAATTTAAACCTAATACTCATTATAATTATTTAATATTGATCGTGTTTGCTTGTTTCTTTGTCTGTTTTCTTTCTGTGAACGACAGTAAAGTCAAGTCAACACTGACTTAGGCTCTGAATTTGTTTCAGGTTCAAATGAATAATAGCAGCTCTAGTTACTTTCTGCTAATTAGTTCTTGCGTCATTGTCAGAGCTTAATACGTAACCTTTCTTCCTTTAAGGCTTCCTTTCCTACCTTTATCCCCGTCGTCCTGTTAAAATAGTGAATAAAACAGTAGCTGTACTGTCATGCTTTCTCCACAGAGTAATATAATTAAAGGCCCTGCTATCGTTCCGTCATTGACAGCCTCTTCAATGGCCGCACCCTGTGCCCATCACCTCCCCGGAGACTGGACTCGGAGTAAATAAAGACCGAGGCATTAAACCTGCATTAACGGCGAGACAGTGGGAAAAGAAACATGGTAAACCTACTCCCGCAGTGCCGGTACCGTCCTGCTCCCGTGTGGAGACCGACTCAGTCGTGCTCGTCTGTTTTATTATCCACCTCCGCTGGTCTCCAGGTCTGGCGCTGCCCCTGCTAACAGCCTCTCCCCTCCATTAAAACGGGCACGGTTGAAGCCACCGCCGACGGTGTCTCGTAGCCGCCCTCCACCCTCTGCCTTGCCTTGCCAGCGGGGACTAAGGAAGGAAGGTGGCCGGCTCGGCTGTTTAGGTGCTCGGCCGCTTTTTTTTTTTTTTTTTCACACTCGGAAGCGGTCAAAATGGCTCTGTTGTCTCCGTGTGTTTGGCAAGGATGCTGGAGCTCCACCGAGCTGGTGACATCAGCACTGAGGGAGGTAACAGCATCAATGCAGTAGAGGGAGGAGAGGGGGAGGAGGGAGACAGTCCATGTGGAAGATGCTGAGGAGTAGCAATGTGGATTTCAAATTCAGAACAGAGACAGAATACATGCAGTATACACTCTCGTACTAAAAACAACTAAGCAAATAGGTCAGAACCTCCCATTAGATCATTACTGCACGGATGATTATGTTTCAGCTGCCAACAAGTTATTTAACCCTAACTGATGCAGTGAGTAGCTTCTTATTTCTTAAACAACCATGTCTGAAGACACATCCTGTGGTGATCTGTTTCAGAAGGGTCACATAACTGGTATGAATCAAGCATAGAAAACATCTAAAGACACTGATGGAACTACTAAAACTGGATTGGGGACTGTCCAATGCATTATTAAAAACTGAAAGGATAGTGGAGAACCATCATCTTTGAGGAGGAAATGTGGTCGGAAAGAAATATTAAATGATCGTGATAGGTGATCGTTTGGTGAACTCACGGCTATGTTTAATAGTGAAAGTAAGAGCCTTTCTACATGCAAGGGATTAGGACTAAACAGCTGTGTAGCCTTAAGATAAGCACTTGTCAGTGAGGCTAATCTGAAAAAAGGCTTCGATTTGCTAGGGAGCATAAAGATTGGACTCAATGAAATGGATGAAGGTCATGTGGTCTGATGAGTCCAGATTTACCCTGTTCTAGAGTGATGGACACATTATGGTAAGAAGAGAGGAGGGTGAAGTGATACACCCATCATGTCTAGTGTCTACTGTACAAGTCTGTGGGGGCAGTGCTATGATCTGGGGTTGCTGCAGTTGGTCAGGTCGAGGTTCAGCAACGCTATGTGTCCAAAGAATGAGGTCAGCTGACTACCTGAATATACTGAATGACCAGGTTATTCTATCAATGGATTTTTTCTTCCCTCATGTCACAAGCATATTTCAAGATGACAATGTCAGGATTCATCGGGCTCAAATGTGATGTCATGTGATGTTCAGGGAGCATGACTCATCATTTTCACACATGGATTGGCCACCACAGAGTCCAGACCTTAACCCCATTGAGAATCTTTGGGATGTGCTGGAGAAGACTTTGTGCAGCAGTCTGACTCTCCTATCATCAATACAAGATCTGGGAGAAAAATGAATGCATCTCTGGACGTGAATAAATGTTGTGACATTGCAGAAGCTTATTGAAACGATGACAAGGTGAATGCGTGCTGTAATTAAAGCTAAAGGTGCTGCAACTAATTATTTGAGTGTGACTTTATTTGGACCAGCATATATCCAGTGTGTATATCCAGTGATGTAAAGGGGTGCCCTATACTTACAGGACTGTTTTGAATGCTGTGGATAATGGACGCATAAAGACCCATTTGCGGTGAATGAAGTTTAGTAGGTCAATCCCGGGACATCAAGGTGAGAGGAGACAAACTGACACAAAGCAGGTCTCTGCTCCATGGAAACGGTCTGCTCAGTGAAGCTCACAGTATACAGTAGTATCTCAAAACACCTTCTTTCTACTGTAATATAAGAGTAATGTTCAGGCTGTTTTCACACATATTGGCGTGTTGAGGACATTTTTAATTGAAAAGCACTTGCTCTTGCTGTCCCAGCTTACACTATACCAGGACACTTAAACGGAAGCAGTTAAATTTTTTATTTTTTAGTAGCCTAACCCTATTGACTTAATGCAACTTGAATCAAAGTCTTAAACATGCTAAAATTGTCTTCTCTCAGGTGAAACTTTATAAATGTGGACTCAGTTCCAACAAGAGTCCCACTGAGGCAAATTAATGAAAAAAAAAAAGTAAAAGATTTAGTATTAAATCTTAATATAATATTGCACCAACATCCTAACATATTTGAAAAGAAAAATTGACAAAAAGACATATTAAGCTCATTGAGCTAACTGCAGAGCTGAAAGGATGACGCCTAATGATGTCAGTGTGTCCTTGTGCGACTGATGTGATCCACACATTATGGAACATTAATGGTTTAGTGGCTGTAGGTTGTTTCTGGTAGATCGATACACTTTATTTCACTGTCATCAATCTTAATACAGTGTTAAAAATAATCTCATGTGACATTATGGCCTGGGATCAGTACAGAAGCTTTTTTCTGGGCGGTAGCATGTTTCTGCACTGATGTATCTGCCAACAAACTCTTTATGTATATATGTTGAACTGTGCTTAGTCCCCATTTTATTAAGGAAGGCCTAATGTATATCATTATGATGAATAGTGAGTCCACTGCACATGAAGCATAGCAGCAATAAAGGGGAGTGAACAGGAACTCTCTATCTGGTGGTAGGATGCTTTGACTGCTCAGGTTTCAGGCTGAGCGAAACACAATGCAATTGTGTTTTGTGACCTTGCTCTTTGCACAGCCCTACCGCTCCTACTGCTCTCTCGCTCTCTTACTCCCTCTCTTTAGCAGACACATTTCCTTCATGTGTTATATCTCTCCTGGGACCTCTCGCTCTCCCCCACTTCAATCTGATGCAATGTGCTTTATTTAATTCATCAGCATAAAGACTTCAAGGTTTAATCCGTGTACTGAAAGAATACACTGCTTGAAGTGCAAAGGAGTCTACTGCTGCCTCACAGACAGAAACAGACAAGTGAGACTGAATGACAACAGATAACAGAAAAGGATGATGTCACCCCATGAATCACCATAAACCATATACTGTACTAGACGAGGTACCCCTAACTACACTTGTCCTTCTAGTTTTAAAGTGAAGTAGGCCAAGCTGAAGGTTTGGATTAATAAGTGAATGAAAGAAAGGAAATGTCTGTAAAATTTCACTGTTTAAAGTGCTCTACGGGAAGATGGAAGAGGAGCTCAGGGTTTTGTTTCTGCCCATCCCTCCAGCTCTGTTCTGCCATGTCTAAATCCAGTGGCACAGGAGCCTGAATAATTTATAGCTTGACTGAGCTGTTGCCTTGAGCCTAGTGTGACAGACATGTTTTCTTAAAGACTCTACCAGAGCATGTTGAACAAACTCCCAGCTTGATCACGTTCAGCATGACAACAACCGAAATAAGATGGAGAGATGACCCATTGAATCAGAGAGCACTCCCCACCTTATGGATTTAAAAAAAAAAGTATTTTATGAGGGACAATATAAACACACACACACACACACACACACACACACACACACACACACACACCACATTGCAGAAGGACTGATAACAAATGGAAAAAAAAGATTTTCACTAGTGGCTGATAACGACGCATAATCCACATATAGGACACACTGGTTGAGTAAAAGTATCTACGTATTAGCATTAAATATATATTGTTTATAAACGTGCAGGAATTAATAGCACTTACTATACCAAATGACTAATTTCAGTTAGTTATTAATGCATAAATGTGTAATCAACATTTAATGTTGTAGTTGGACGATGTTGGTCTGTTTTCATCATTTTAAATGCTGCCAAACTGTAGTATAACAATCATCACATTAATTGCCATCAGAATAACCATAATATTCATTCACAATCAATTTGTTTGTCATAATAATTTGAATATGAAAGTAACTAACTAAAATGTAGTAGAGTAAATGAAAATCAATATTTTGGTCTGAAATGTACTGGAACAGAGGAATAAGTATGGAATGAAAGGAAAAAGGGCAAAATGATGTTATTTTCCACCACTGGCTGTAGACATCTAGCTCTGATTTTCTGCTGTCACTGTGATATTGCATGCTGTAAGCTACCTGTGAGATCACCTCCCCCTGGTGGAATAAAAATAAATTGATTCTGTGGACATTAAAAAGCAAAGTGTAACAAGCAGACATGATTGCAGTACACCGCAATTACAAGAGTAGATTAAACCCCTGTTCCACTCATCAGTGCAGACAATTAATGAGAACCACCTACTAACTTTGTTTTCTCAGCGGGTCGATGTCAACTTGCAAGTCTTCCACGATTGGTAATGGTGTCACATGTGGTGTCTTGCCAGACACCCTCTTGTGTCTCCCATTCAGGGCAATTATTTGTTAACAAAGAAGCTCTAAACATTTCCTAATGCTCATAGCAATATAGGAATGATTTATCGCAGGCATGACAGAATAGAACTAGATACTGAATGCTTTCAACACGTTGCTATCACTGCACATTTGTCAAAACACCTACAGCTAAATGTACAATTTCCACAGATGAGCTGAGGGGTGAAGAAAAAATACCAGTTATCTGATAAATGGAGAATAGTTTATTGTTGATTTCAGAGACACACTACACCAACATCCTGACATATGTAACCTTATTGTCAGCGAAATCTTGTGACGAAAGGAAAAAACTCTTTGAGTGACAGAAGTATTTGTTACAGTTTCTAGGTGACATCTTACTCACTTTTCACCGTTACATCACTTGCACTGCACCGACCACTAGCGCTGTGGTCACCTCAACATTTACCACACTTTACATCCATCACAGTCACAGGGGAATGAGGCTTTGTCTGACCAGCTTAGTGTAAACAAAATAAACCTGTCCACAGTCTTAAACGTGGGATGGAAAACACAGTTAGCCATTGTTGAAAGCCTTTGTAAATGTAGATGCTCTCCTCTTGTGTATATTGCTTTGATGACCATATCCCAGGAGGCAATACCCTGCACGAAATAATTACTATAACTGTGTTAAGAAAGGTTGTTAAAATCACTTGTTACAGAAGGATTACGACTTGTCCGGTTCAATTTCACACTTTTGAATCAGCTTGATCACTAACACTGCTTTCTAACTTGCTGGTTATCAGAGGATTTGCAGAACTAAAACAGCAGACCACAAATGATGCAACTTCTGTTTTGCAGTAAATAAAATTGTCACTATAAAGGACTAATTCAAAGCATATCTCACTAAAACACCATTAAAATAAGTCACTAGTAATATATGTAGATTAGGCTGACATTTAGCAGCACCTTTAAGTGGTAACATTACAGTACTAAGTGCACTGTATTACAATACCTTGATGTATTTGCAGGATGGACATACAGGTACATTTGACTTTATTAGTCCTAAAGCCACTGTTACCCTGTCATACCATGCATAGTGCACAGGATTAATGACCCATGTTTTCACAAAACAATTAGGGCACTGGGAAGTGCAGTGATTTCTCAATTACTATTAAGGTATGATGTCCAACTACTTTAGTGTGACCAAACTTATAGCGTCCTAGTTGTTAAAATGTGTCATTTTAGGTGACCAATGAATCTATTTTATATTTCTGTGATAACTAATCAAGACTACAAGTTGTCATTTAATTTTCTTTGTGAATATATTGAAAGTGGCCCCCTGTGTAATATGAATTGACTTAGCAAATTGACAAGCAGATTTTGAGAACAGGAGAAGCGCTTCTTATTAAATAACTGGAGTCCTTCAGAGGCAGATAAGAATTAGTATTATCTTATTTGTATAAGAGGTTTGAATGTCATCTGCTTATTTTTAAAGAATGTGAAACACTATAACTTGTTAATCTGTTATTACTCACTGTAAAATTGTTGAAGGTAATATGATCTCTGTAAAATGTTGCTTTTATGTATCAAATTGCTGGAGGGTGGAGGCATTACTGAAATACACAAGTTAATGACAAAAATACACTGCCCGTGCCAAAAAAAAAAAAAAAACGTCACACACTCTAATATTTAGTTGGACCACCTTTAGCTTTGATTACGGCACGCATTCACCATAGCATTGTTTCGATAAGCTTCTGCAATGTCTCAACATTTATTACTGTCCAGAGTTGCAGATCTTGTATTGATAAGAGAGAGTCTTCCTCAGCACATCCCAAAGATTCTCAATGGGGTTGAGGTCTGGACTCTGTGGTGGCCAATCTATGTGTAAATGTGATGTGTCATGCTCCCTGAACCACTCTTCACAATTTGAACCTGATAAATCCTGTCATTGTAGTCTTGGTATATGCCCATGTCATTGATGGAATAACCTGGTCATTCAGTATATTCAGGTAGTCAGCTGACCTCATTCTTTGGACACATAACGTTGCTGAACATAGTCCTGACCCACTGCAGCAACCCCAGATCATAGCACTACCCCCACAGGCTTGTACAGTAGTCACTAGACATGATGGGTGCATCACTTCACCCTCCTCTCTTCTTGCCATGATGTGTCCATCACTCTGGAACAGGGTAAATCTGGACTCATCAGACCACATGACCTTCATCCATTGGACAGTTTTAGTAGTTCCATCAATCTCCTAAGATGTTTTCTTTGTTTGACTCATGCCAATAATTTGACCCTTCTGAAACAGATTAACATCTTTTTCACGACCACAGGATGTGTCTTCAGACCTGGTTGTTTAAGAAATAAGAAACTACTCACTGCATCAGTTAGTGTTAAATAACTTGTTGCCAGCTGAAACATAATCATCAGTGCAGTAATTATCAGTGGGAGGCTCTTAACTATTTTCTTAGTTAAATTCAGGTGGTGACATGTTTTTTGGACGGGCAGTGTTGTTACTAGCTAGCTAATACATTTGTCTGCAGAAAACACGTAAATGAACAATCAAAAGATTTGAGGAAATACTTTTCTCTGTAGTGTTTAACTTAGCTCAGCACATAAACAGGAAGTAAAGGGAAATAGCTAGCGTAACTTTGTCATGGCCTTGCAACAGTAACAACACCAATCCAATGGATATTTGCTGCCAACGTGTACTGAAATTATAGCTTTTTAGCATAGTTTTTAACATGCTAACTACACTAGCATCTATTTTCAGTCTTTGTAATAAGCTAGTGCTATTTCCCAAGTGTATTTCTTCAAATCCTTTAAAAATGAAAAACCCAGAAGCATCAAATAGTTAGTTTAAATGGCTCCAAACGTAGTGTAAAAAGCCATGAAGACAGCTGGAGCCATTGCAGCTTCTGCCTGGAGTCACTGAGGCACTACTTCCTTCAACGAAGCCAGGGCCGAGTGAATGCGGACATGAAGCCTGTTCTCAAAGTCGTAGCCTGTAAAATCCTCCTAAAACAGGACATGATACTCTTTAATACTGTATTTCTGGAAAAAATATACAATAAAATAATGTTCATTTACATGATGGCATTGACTATTTTACCTTTGCTTGAAGTAGAAATGATCGTCCCTTTCCCACTGTCTGGATTACAATAGAAAACATAACATCAGTTACATTCACATAAAACACTGGCCTTGCTTTATGAGGTAATGCCAAATGGCTTGCACAGCAAACTGACCTCCGGTTTAGCAAGCAGTATACATCCCAGCTCATAGACGGCATACGGCAGAACATAGGAGTTGATCTGTCGTCCGTGTTCGTCTCTAGCAGCCAGCTGGAATGACTGAATCACAAAAGGGATACAAAGAGCAAGATGAGTGGCATTAAAAATGCAGATCATCTGCCACGTCATTCGGTGATCAACGTAGACTGCTACCTGAATAGCATCTCTCATATTTCCGTGACATTTGTGAATGGCACCGAGAAGGAGATGTTTCAGGCCTCTGCATGAAGGGTCATTCAAGGTCTGTAACACTGAGCAGACACAAGACGACATGATCACATAGGGGGACATGACACTCTAAGAATCTGCAGCTGAAGAGTTAAGTTGGTATGAATCATGTAGGTTAGACCGACCCTGATTCATTATCTGTAGCTTGGATGAGGAGCAGTTTTGAAGCGCCTTCCAGAGATACAACACTTCAATTACACCAAGGATGCATAGCTCTCTGGTGGGGGACATTTTTCTCAGTCTCTCAGCCTGCAGACAGGAGTCAGAAATCAATCGACTTAGTGACACATATGTGATAACTCTCAAAATGGTGGAAAAGGAATAAAACAAGCCCTACCCTTTTGACGGCAAACTGCTCTATCTGGTTGTTTTTTCTCTTGAACAGCTTCTGAACATCTTTGAAAACTCCACTTGCTCCATCCAGGTCACCCGAAGCACCTTGACACACTGGAAAATGACAAAAGGGATTATGTAGAGCACAGACTAGAAACTTCCCACCATTGTAAGCATTTGTTAGTGTGTGTCAAGCTCACCTCCCGTCAAGTAGGCATAGTAGCACTGTGACCAGCGCGACTCATTCTTCAGCCTCTCAAATGACCTGAACGCATCTTCAAAATTCAACTCTATCATGCTACACCAACCTAATACAAAGACAAGCAGACCAAAAACAAATTAATCTCTTGAAGGGTTGTACCTCTAGTGCCTGTATGTCACAACCAACCTGATGAGGAAACACGTACCAATCTCATAGAGACACACATGCTGGATCTCTCTTTGGTCTGATGCAAGCTCTAGTGCATCATGGAAACAGGCCAAAGCACTGTTGATATGGCACTGAGGACAGAGGAGAGAACATACACACCAACAGGTAACAGCAATTATGTTGGACACACACACCACCACATGCACGCGTTGAATGAGTTAGATCAGAATTAGATGGTGATTCACATGTTGGTGGATTAATGAACCGCCCGTCATGCATAATGTGTGCGTGAACAGAGAGTAGTAAACTGACAGATGAGGATTTCTTTCTGTGTGTGTATTCAACAACCGATGTTTCTATGCAGCATTACAGACACAAATACACAATTACAGCTTGCAATCTGTAAAGACTACAAACTTGATAATGTTCCACCAAGCGGTCACAGACTGTTGCCATCTTTCAATGTGCTGTACATACCTCTAGCCTCTGGACACGTCCTTTAAAGAACATGAAGAGCGATGAATTGGGGTATACCACAGACTTTCTCTGCAGAATAGCTTTGGCCTCCATTAGCCCTGCATGTGTGTCAGAGCCTTCAAGAGCAAAGAAAGGTAGCACTACTGTGTGGTACCACAAGAGGGCCAACCTGTGTGACACCAGAAGATTCACTTTAGACTTTTTCATCTTACTCATTACACATAGTCTTTGCTCCATTCTCTATATTGATTAGTGCAACTTTGAAATCAAATATAGTTCATTCAGGACTATAAATTAAAATATTCATTTTCTGAAATCATACAACCCAGGCACACTCACGTAGCTAGTGGCGCCTTCATGTCCTTGCTCTCGCTCGCATACATAAGGGAGGACAGGCCCTGGAGTCGGTCACCAGGGAAGCCCAGCAGGTTGATAATCTTGAGCAGGTGTGGTGGTACCATGGAGATGCACAGATGGAAGAGACCATAGCCAAAGCTGACGGAGCCTTTGAGGCGGTCCAGGGCCTCAGCTGTCACACCGTTCTCCACTGGTGCGTTGTGATTGGCATTGTCTGCAGAGAGGGACTCCTGGCTGACAGAGGACCTCCGCTGACAAGCCTCCTGCAGCTGGCTGATGTCACTGTGGCACTTATTGTACATTTTCCATGCCTTACGAAGAATCCAGCCGCCTTTGATGTACGCTGTTAGTGGATACAGTTTACAATCATTTAGATGAGAAACACTGTCAGGTTTTTTTTCTAATGGTAATTTTGGTCATCGATCGATTTAATTGAAGAATTGATATTCTACAACTATTGTACCTGGGAATAAACTACAAGAAAATGTAGTGATCTCTGTAATGATTTCTTCTTCTGAACTTCATCCTTCTATTACTTTGAGTCATGGGCAAATATTCAGAAAACAAAATGACATCTACCTCAGCCTCAGTTCGTGTTTTGTTGTAATTAGCATATGTTAGCTTTTGCATATGCTAAGCTAAAACGATGAACATAATAGATATTACTCTTGCTCTAATGACGCCTATCTACTGTATAAAGTGTGAAAAAAAAGTGTCCACAAGAGGTCACGTCCTGTATGTTAAGTTATTTCCAACCAACACACCAGAAGGTTAGACTACCGTACTTCATTCCCAATGATAAAAATAATGATAAAAGAAATAATAATAAATATTTATTAACACAAGCATAATTCCTAATTAATGTCCCTCAGCTGATTTGTCAACTAATCAATTGTCCATCTAATAGCTTTAGCATTGCATTGATACATAAATGCAGTATTACTACAAAGACTTTACACACAGTGGTTTCTGCAGTATACTAGTTAGAAGACACTGTGTTATTGCTCATTAATATATACAGAGGTGCTGCTAATTTAAAATAGATCACCTTGCTCTACACTCTATATGCATGCCATTTCTATCACAACATTGGGTCTACGCGTAGTCATAACGACACACACCATCATGATGACGTAATGCGCCAAATACTAGTTTGCCATGAGAGACACACTGTACTTTAAGGTCATACTGACTGACATGGTGGTTAAATCTGATTACCTGAAAGTTCCTGTTTGACAAAAGAGAGCACGGCGAGGTACACTTGACAGTCAGCAACAATAATTTGTCTCTGAAGACGGTCAACAACAACAACGCCTGACCTTTGCGAGTCCATCTGAAACGAGAAACACACACATTCAATAAGCAGCATATAAACACATCCTGCAAGATGGGAACAAGGGGAACAAGGAGTCTCCTGACTGACCCAGAGCCGCTAGACAGCCCCTTCACTCCTCACTCAGTTTTCTGATGACATTTCACAGAAGTACTAATTGAATCTGTGGGCGGGTTTAGCAGACTCACTGCTGCGTGTAGCATTAGGCCTGAAGCCAAGGACATTATCTGTACTGTCGCCTGTCTTGGCTGTGAGGTTACGAGACATGAGCAAGATGTTCACACAAACCAAGAGAAAAAGTTTCAAACTAACGCTCTTCTTGATCTTGTTCCTAATTGTCTCTATCACTCCGGCGCTGTCACTTTCACACAGTTTCTCCGTGGTCCTCAGGTCATCGCAGGCCGTCTGCATCTTTTCCTCCTCAAATGTCATCATGGCATTCTGCAATGATATGCAGCAAAAAGTCTTATGAAGCAGTCTCCAATTAATGTATGTGATGTATTAAAAAATAGTGCATTATATAATTATACTTGTTTTACAGTGTATGTCTAGTATATCTATGCTTGAGCTGGCTTACAATCTTGTATTGGGGCGAAGAAGTGTTGTGTAATACTCTTCAAAATGCAGGCAGATACAATGGGCTCATTCTACATAACAGTGAATGGAGGAGCACAGTGACATCTGTACAGTCGTATGTTTGAGGATAAAAAGACAGGACCCGGCTGAAATAATCTGAAAATCTTTCCTGTAGCTCAACTCCTCAGAGAGCACTTTGGAAATTATCAGACGCAAATAACGGCACAAACACTAAATAAAGAAAGGGTAATGTTTTATCGACATGTAGAGATGTGTTTTGTGGTTTCATATTCCGTGGATAATATTTGCTATGTTGCATTTAACTGTCAGTCTGCATGTGCAAAAGCCTGCCATGATGATCAGATGTCACCACCCCCACTGCCCTCAGGGGCATATAGCATCTGGGGACAGAGGATGACATCATCTCAGCCTTCATGGTGCACCAATGTAGACATGGGGGGACAGAGTGTGTGTGTGTGTGTGTGTGTGTGAGGCTGCACTGTGAAAAATCCTCCTCTCTCATCACTGATGGATGCAGTGTTATAGTAATGTGCTGCAAGAGCAATGCTGGTCTTGAGAGGAAGATGCATCCATTATGTTAATGGATTGAAAGGGAAGGATACGTCCAGTTTTACAGATTGGGTTATCTCAGGTTTTAATATTGTGTGGTTTCCTCTTGGGAAAAGACAAAATTATGAACTGTGAGGGTACAGGTTTGAATTGAACTCTGCTGCTACAGCAATATCATTAATGTCTCTTATGCAATTTCTTAACGATAACTGATGTTTTATTTGATCATTTTATCACCAGCTGAGAGGAAACTCACCAGGAAACTGACGAAACTGGCCCCAAAGCTCATCAGTGGGCTCTGGGTCCTACAGAGAGAATAATAATAATAATAATAATAATAATAATAATACAGAAGCAGAAACAAACAAGTTTAAAATGCAGTGTGCTCTCAGAATGGACCATAACAAACAGGAGCTTCACATTTTCCTTCTAGCACAAATAAAGCATGTTCAGGTGCAGGTGTGCCCTAAGTCTAGGCGTCGATCTGTTCTAAAGCACCTGAACCCAAACAGGTTTCAGATGAAGAGAAGTAAAATGTCACAGTGGGTAACCTCCATCCTGGTCACGTGTCTAGCAGGCAGGATTAAGATTTAAGAGTCATGACCTGGTTCTATGGAGAAAATGTAAGCTCTCTGTATTAAAGGGGGTCTCTGTTACCACACACACCTGGGGGGCACAGACACTTATAACATGCTCTAACAATACAAGTATAATTAAAGCAACTGAAGAATCATTTCTCTGACAGATGTGAAGACATGGGTCCACTCAGCTGTGTGCTGGTACAGCACATGCAGTTTGACTCATTTCACTGTATTATTGAACCTCCTGGTATTATAGTTATTTTTATAAGTCTGAATTATATGGATCGTTATGTCATCGTGGCAAAACGTGAACGTGTTACCTGTATCTCCTGAAGAGCTCGTCGCTTTCCTTGAAGCCGTTGTTGAGCAGCATGTTTATCCCTTGCAGAGCCATCTCAGCATCATCTATGTGCTCTGCCTTCTCCTCCACCTGCTGTTGCTGCTGGGAGTGCTCGGGACCCGCCATTGTTTATATTACAGCTCGGAGGCTGCTGGATGAAACCAGTGCGTTGGAGAACAAAACAGGATCTGGATTCTTGACTGAACCAAACCCGCATTGGTTTGTTTGGACTGATAGATGAGACGATTTCAACAGAGACGCGCCTCTGGCTGACTGGAAAAAAAAAAAGAAAAAGAAAAAGAAAGAGCTGAGCACCTTCTGCAGGCTCCAGACGTCTGTGCACCTCAGGGTGTTAGGCCGACGATGCCCAGGCGGAGTCGACTACACTGATCTCCAGCGATTACCTATTAACATTGTAGTTGGGGACGGCAGACGTCTGTACAAGCCGACACACCGTAGTTCATTGGTAAATAAGCCATCCGTCAGTTTCCCCCTGCTACTCTGAGCCGTGCAGCAGCATCCCGTGTGTTACATAACGAGGATCAGGCTGCTGTGCTGTGCTGTGCTGTGCTGCCAGTCCCACGTAGCGCACTCGTCAAACGGCGTGGCGTCATAACGCACAGCGCGCCGCCGGCAGGATGGAGGGCTGAGGCCCGCTGAGGCGAAGCAGCATCCTGTCAGTCTCCATCCTTCAGCCTCCGTCCGCACCCACAGGCTCAACACCAGCCCAGCCCTGTCCTCCCATCGACAGCCAATGAATGGACGCGCAGACCGAGCAGCCTGCAGCCACACTGCTGACGGACAGGTGTGGGGGGGGGGGGGGGTGGAGACGAGCAGGGAGCGTGGCTTATTTTTAAATAGGTTCACTTTGGTCGTCTGTCTGGAAGCTGCGTGCTCTGACCTATGCACACATTTTGGATCAATTTTTCTGTCTTATAACAATAATCAGGTGTTGGATTAAACATTCCTTCTCTTCAGGTAAATGGCCCCTTGATAATAAGGTAGTTTGACTTCCAGTGTGAGAGAAAGGAGCAAAATACAAGAGGGCATTAACCTTTTTACATGAACACACCTGAACATTGACCGACTGACCAAGGGCCATTTGTGACAATAGTGCTACTGTACTGTTGTTACTGTTACTGTACGTGTGACACAGGAAGGTGGAGCGAGGAATGAAATGACAGCTTCTGTTTATCCAGTGTTGCCCTCTGAACATCAGTCTACTACAAACACACATGCACAAAGGAATATATGTAGATATCGTATATCTACATATATACTGTATATAAGCATAGAAGAGATTGCATTGGTAGAATTTCTTTATTAAACAGATTATTTTTTTCTTTTCCTCCAGGTCCTTTAACACAGTCTCAACTGTCTGAATTTGTTTTATGTTAATGTTTGAGGTGACTTAAAATCCTGCACCATAAGTGGTTCTAGACCCTTTTTAGCGGGTCTATGAAATGAATCTAAATTTATTGAAGGCATAATTTTAAAAAATTAAATACCCCATACTGTTATACAGTAGTGAGGGCTAAGCCCCCCTAAGGATGAAATCCTACAACCGCCCCTGTCCTGCACTCGTGTATGAAGTTACCACAAGAATACACTAGAATTTAGTTTCATTGATTTAATGCCTAAATAAATAGAGTTTACATGACACACACACAATTGAGCTGATGTAAATACTCAAAATGATTACCTCAACAACACAGCACAACTCAATAAAATAGATTTAAAAAGTTCATTCGAACCAATAAATTAGTTCTTATCTGAATGTGCATTTAGTGAAGTAGTGGTAAAAGGTTCCCTGAGTTATTTTGTGCATGTGTATACTTGAAAATTCAGCTTGTCACACAGACAAGTCAAGTCAAGTCAACAACTTGCTCTTCTCCTTTGAACTGGTTCGTAGGGGGTGGTGCCTCAGCACTAGGCCATTGAACTGCCAAGATCATATCTGAAGTGTAGCAGAGAGTTTATTGTACTCACTAGTACTCAATAAAATCAGACATGGAGCTCGGAGAAACAGTGAGTGCTGTGAAGAGTAGGAGAGTACTGATTGGCAACGAAGTCTGTCCTGCTGTCATCGTAATAAAGGATGGGAAAATCCATCAAATACTGTCAGACAGCAAGTTTTCTGAGGATGTTGGCTGTGAGGTAAGCTGGCTCGCTCTGAACTCAGTGCAGCATACTCCCCCTGCTGGAATTAAAATGGATGTAAAGAGAGAGCCGATGAAAGACAATGTTATCAGTAGGGTAATTATGGCAAATGCACTGATTTGACACTGTTCATGTAATGTGATCATCATACTGTCAAATGTAACCGCTTTGTGACTGTAGGTGTTGGACGTGGGCAACAACGTGGTGATGCCTGGCATTGTGGATTGCCACGTTCATGTGAATGAACCAGGCCGTACCACCTGGGAGGGTTTCTGGACCGCCACCAGGGCTGCTGCGGCCGGAGGGGTCACAACCATTGTGGACATGCCACTGTAAGTAGGAGACTTTCCTAACTCTAATTCAATCAATACCCACTGTCTGACTCACTCGCAGGTCACTGGTGGAAGGTAAAGGTTGCAGAGTCAACATTGTGAAAGAAATTATTTTCTGTCAGGCAAAAGTCAATTGAGCCGTATTACAAGTTACTAGATGTGTTTATCTCTATAAAGTTGATGAGGTAGATCTGAGAATCTGAATTGTTTTTAATCCAAATATATTTGCATAATTACAACTGCATCACACAAGTTAAAGGAGTTTGGTGCAATTAATACAAGTTAAGTTAATTACATCTTTAGCTTTTAAAGTCCAGATAAAGCAAAAGTAAATATAAATAAGTGTATAAAATAAGGTTTTAAAATCAGCCACACTGCGCTAAGTTCAAAGCTCTGTAACAGTTAACAGCAGCTTCCTGTCTAAACACACTCATCCAGAGCTACAAACCCTCTCCTCTAGTGCACTCTGCCAGCAAACAAACAATGTCTGGTGGTCAAGCAGAGCTCTTAAGCTCAGCGGTCCCATGAGGGTGGAATGAACGACATAACTCTGCATGCTCAGCAGCCTCACTCCCAGTATTCAAAAAAAGATCAACGATAAAAATCTTCTATTCTATTTAAGGTTCTCCCCTATCTTACATCTCACAAATGTTGTGAGTTGCTTTGTATATAGGCAAGTGGCTGCAGCATTCTGTTTTACTATAGATTCATTTAGATAATTACTAAAAACAAACCACAGACTTGTAAAAATCCATGAAAACTAGTCCTGTGTGTCAAAATCAATTTGAAGCTAAGTAAGAAACTAAAGACTCTTTTGTGAGAATAGTAAATTTTCAGCTGTTGTTGTCTCTTTTGGTAAAACTCCTACAGAAATAGCATCCCTCCAACCACCACACTTAGTCATTTTCGTGAGAAGCAGCAGGAGGCAACAGGAAAGTGTTTTGTGGACACAGCGTTCTGGGGAGGCGTGATTCCTGGCAATCAGGTGCAGTGAAACAGCTGAGACAAAGTGAACATATTTGCAGCCAGTCTTTACTGAATCAGGGCTGAAGCAAACACAAACAACAGATGTCTCCTTACAGCAAGAACTCCGGCCCATGATCCAGGCTGGAGTGGCTGGCTTCAAGTGTTTCCTCATCCACAGTGGAGTGGAAGAGTTCCCCCACGTGACTGACGTTGATCTCCACTCAGCCATGAAGCAGCTGCAAGGCACAGGAAGTGTCCTGCTGGTAACCTGCTGCATCCACATCATCAACCACTCTTTGTGATCATTATACTGCATCTACTCTGTAACTGAAATACCTTATCTTTGTCTTTTCCAGTTTCACGCAGAGTTAGACTTACAGCAGGAAACAAAGGACACTGGTGGTAACAATGAGTTTACATCAGACATTAAATAGTTCACTAGATTGTTGAGTTTAACATAATATAATTAAAGATTGTGCTATTTCACTCAATAATTCAAACCACACAGACAGTTACTAATTCACTGTCCTTTTCCAAATGCTTTTCCATATTAGACCCAAGTCAGTACTCCACGTTCCTGCAGTCCAGGCCAGATGTCATGGAGGTAGAAGCTGTTCGCATGGTCACTGAGCTCTGCCTGCAGTACAAGTAAATGCACCAGCATGGTAATAAATAACTATAATTTACCGTCATTTATAGCACTGATACTCTCATGGCCGCCAACTCTGTCTACTTCAGGGTGCGCTGTCATATAGTTCACTTGTCCTCCACAAAGTCACTGAAGCTGATCCAGAAAGCGCAGCAGGCTGGAGCCCCCTTGACGGTGGAGACTACCCATCACTACCTCAGCCTGTGTGCAGAGCACATACCTGCAGGGGCCACACAGTTTAAGTGCTGCCCCCCCATCAGAGGAGCTAACAACCAGGTATGGAACCAATTCTGTCTATTCTCAGTTGGGGCCAACATAAAACTGGGCTGCACCTCTCTCACTACTCTCCCCAGGAGCAGCTATGGTCAGCACTGAAAGCTGGACAGATTGACATGGTGGTGTCTGATCATTCACCTTGCACCCCTGACCTGAAGAAAATGGACAGTGGAGACTTCACTCAGGCCTGGGGAGGAATTTCTTCACTACAGTTTGGTAACTACAGACTGATGACAAACATACACTGAACACTGGAACAATTGGAAATGATCAAAACTGTAGAGCTAGTGTTACTTGTGATGCATGACTCAGTATTGTAACAAACATAATGCTGCACTATTATATTAATATATATATTAACGACTTTTGACAGCAACTTTTATATTATATGCAGTGGATGGTTTGCACAGCCACAACAGTGAGATGTTTTATAATTCAGTACAAATGGTCACATGGTATAGCACCAAATTATAAGAGAAGTCATCTCAAGGCACTTTACTTGTTTTAAAGTTGTAATTGTTGTAATTGTAATTGTTTTGAAAATTACATAGAAAACCCAACAATCCCATTTGAGCAAGCTTTAGGCAACAGTGGAGAGGAAAAACTCCCTTTAGAGGAAGAAACCTCCAGCAGAACCAGGCTTAGGGTGGGCGGCCATCTGCCTCGACCGGTTGGGGTGAGTGGAAAGAGGAGAGAGAGAAGAAGGGGGAGTATAAGTAACCTACAAATTATCATGCATTGCATGATTTGGACATACACTGCATATTAGTATTTCAGAAAGTCCTTCACCAAACACACAGCTGCAGCTAATAATGTTAACAATGCATTTTAAACTAGTGAACAAAAATACTTCTTTATATATTGTAGTATTTACACTGATGGTAGCCCCCCCCCCGTCCCTAATCCTTTTCACAATCATCCACACTGGGCAAAGTTCACCGGGGGATAAACAAGAGCGGGGATGTGTGCCAGTTTAGAGGACAGGACAATCATTTACACAGAGAAACAGAGAGAGAGGGTGGTCAAAGTCTGACAGCAGAAAGACTGCTGACAGTGAAACTATATGTTTTACTACTTCACCTCATACAGTAAAGACACCGCTGTCTTTCACTGCTACCTACAGTGAAACAGTGAATCACTGTGTAAAATACCACAAAGCTGTTCATACTCATAATTGGCCTCGACTCGATCATCTGTATGACTGTTAATTACTCTTTTCATTTTTACCATCTGCAGGTTTACCTCTGTTCTGGAGTTCAGCCAGGAAGAGAGGCTTTCAGCTGTCTGACGTGGTGCGGCTTCTCAGCCGAAAAACCGCCCAGCTGTGTAGTCTTGACAACCAGAAAGGCACCCTCGCCCCCGGCTATGATGCCGACCTGGTCATATGGGAGCCAGAGAGAACATTTCAGGTGAGTGTAGGAGTTTCTACCACTAACAGTCATTGAACTGGCAATTTGCTTAGTTTGATCCCATGTTGTGTTTCACAGGTTGAAGAGGGAAGTATACATCATAAAAATAAGGTAAGTAAAATCCACAAGAGTCACTTAATGAACAAATGGTGTGATGGACTGAGTGCAGATTTTTGACTTCATGATTGTGTTGGTGCAGCTAACACCTTACCTCGGCACCACGCTGCAAGGAGTGGTGTACGCCACCATCCTCAGGGGACAGCTGGTATACAGAGAAGGCTCCTTCTGCCCTGAGCCTCTTGGGAAGCATCTCTTCATCGCTCAGAGGAAAACTCAAGGCCAGCTGTGAAGCATAATAACAAGCTGTATTAATAAAGCTCAATACATCTGAATTATTGTGTTGGCTGATTCTACTTACAGTGCACCATACTGTTTTCCTAACTTATCTCACACCCTATAAACAACAAAAACAACCCACAGTTTAAAATATGCATTCACACATTTATACTGTGATAAACATCTGTTGAGATTTAACTTGTCAGTTCTTTGCGTGCAGCAGTTTAATAGTTAAACTGACACTGTGGAAATTCAGTGGTGAATCATTAACATCTGGGGCTACGTTGACATGCTTATCTTTAAAAACGGGAAAGCCTCAAGCCACCTGAGCTCATTGTTGCGCAGAAAGAACTGAGAGAAGCAGAAAAAGTTGTGACCTCACCGGTCAGACAGAGGGGGTGTGCTCAGCTGAGACTTTACTTCACTGGGGTCCGGGGGGCCCTTTTTGTGGATTTACCACGCTCGTCACACTGCTGCAGACATGTCGGCCGTCTCTGTACCGCCACCGAAACGCCTGCAGAAACCTCTGGTGGTTCCTCATCGTCACATGTTTGGACCAGGACCTTCCAACGTTCCACCTCGCATCTTGGAGGCTGGGGCCAATCCTGTGATTGGCCACATGCATCCAGAGATATTTGAGGTAAACAAACATTATGGATTCTATGTAGGAAGAGAGTAGCACCAGCAGGTAGTAGACTGCACCACAAGTATAGATCCTTAGAAATCTAATAATATATGTGTGTGAGCGTGATCAGTTTGGTCCATAACATGTTAGAAAATAATGACAAACCTCTCAAATGCATATTTTTATGTCTTTATCCTGAACATAACAATGTCCAGCTTTGTTGTGCAGTTTTAAATGGTCACTGTAATTTTTTTACATTACAGATAATGAATGATATCAAAAGTGGAATCCAGTACTTGTTCCAGACTCAGAACAACATGACTTTAGCTGTGAGCGGCACCGGCCACACTGCTATGGAGTGTGCCATCTTCAACACGGTGGAGCCTGGGGACAGCGTGCTCACCGCAGTGAATGGCATATGGGGAGAGCGAGCAGCAGAAATGGCTGAGAGGATAGGTGGGAGCTGGCGGTGTTTCAATAATATATTATAATAATATATATATATATATATATATATATATATATATATATATATATATATATATATATATATATATATATATATATAGCAATATATTACAAATGTGCTGTGTGCTAATCCAACAGGAGCCAGAGTAAACAGCATAGTGACGCCTCCTGGCGGCTACTTCACTAATGCAGAAATTGAGCAGGTAGTGTGCTGTGGTGCACCATCAATCACTCATTTCTGTCACATCTAGTCTAAGTGATCATTGTCTTATCTTGTCACAGGCCTTATTAAAATACAGGCCTGCCCTGTTCTTCCTCGCCCATGGAGAATCTTCCACGGGAGTTTTGCATCCTTTAGATGGCATTGGACAGCTGTGCCACAAGTAAGACGCAGCGCTGACGATTCTGTCACAATCACATATGCAGACAAAGGCCGGCAGATGATAGCTGTGTTATGAATTGTGCCTGCAGGTATAACTGCCTGTTTCTCGTCGACTCTGTGGCTTCGCTGGGAGGAGCCCCTCTGTACATGGACAAGCAAGGTTCAGTGTCTGGTGGAGCTGATAAGAATATATTCATATTTTATCTGTGTTACTCTATCTGATTCAGTGATGTCTGTATTGACAGGGATAGACATCCTATACACGGGCTCTCAAAAGGTTCTGAATGCTCCTCCTGGTACAGCACCCATCTCCTTCAGTGAGAGAGCATGGTGAGAAATGTATACCCTCCACAATGTATACCTTGCAGGTAATCATTTATAATATGTAATTAACTTACCTCTATTTAAAATTTTTTTTTTTTTTCCACAGCCAGAAAATATTCAACAGGAAATCAAAGCCTGTCTCATTCTTCTTGGATTTGAGTTGGCTTGCCAATTACTGGGGTTGTGATGGAAAGGCGTCCAGAACGTAAGACAGCGTTCTCTCTACTGCAGACACAATTCGGTCACGTTCAAATAGTTGTTGTCCTGTGTTGCTCAGTCATCTCCTCTCTGTAGATATCACCACACTGGCCCAGTCACTGCTTTTTACTCTCTGAGGGAGAGCCTGGCTGTCCTTGTTGAAGAGGTGGGATGTGTTAGAATGTGATATTTTCATTTTGCATCAATCTGGAGCTGCAGCAGTTCTGTGCAAAAAGTCATTGAGCAGACAGAATACAGTGAAGAAGATATTACTGTCAAAACAAGGCAAAGTGTATAAAATAGGAATGAATCATTACCTAGATTTTGCTTTGGTAGAGCCTTTATAGTCTACATTTAATTATTTTTAAGGTAAATATTGTTGCAGCAAAACTGTACAGGACAAATCGAAATCTAAATTTGTTAAATAATCTAAATGTTTATGGCCTATAGATGCATGTTTTTATTCCATCTCTGTAACTCAAAGGGTCTGGAGAACTCATGGGACAGACATCAAAAGGTTGCAGAGTATTTTCATCGTGGCCTGGAGAGCATGGGACTCAAACTCTTTGTAAAAGACATAGTAAGTTTCAAGTTTTAATACAATCTACAAATGTTTTAAGCTATAGTGGAATATAAAAGAGAGAATAGTGATTAAATGATGAGTGAGGGGAAAGTATTGACTTAAATGTGTGTTACAGAAAGCACGTCTACCTACTGTTACCACTATTGTTGCTCCTCGTGGATATAACTGGAAAGACATCACAAGCTACATCATGAAAACACATAATTTAGAGATTTCTGGAGGCCTTGGACCATCAGTTGGTTTGGTAAATAATGATACATTTATACACTTGCCCATTTATTACTTGTGTTCATCCACTAAGCTGTTTCTTAAGTCCTGTACATATCCCAGCTGTTATTGGTCTTTTCAGGTGCTACGTGTGGGACTGATGGGACGTAACAGCAGCAAGCACAGTGCTGACATGGTGCTGGCAGCACTGAAAGATGCTCTGCAACACTGTCACAAGAGCAAAGTGTAACATGTTGCCTCCTCTTCTCATACGGAAGTGCCCGTGTGCAATAAAGATTCATCTCAGTAATGGTAGTAATCTGCATCTCAATCAATATTTGAATGAGGAAAAGTGGGTTTGGCTTTATGATGTTGTTCTCTCAGCAAACAGCCGGTGTCAGTCTCTGAACAGAGTACAGAACAAATGCAGTCTATTTGGCATGCTGTAACTAATGTGAAGGCCGTAACTGCTAAGTGGTGATCTGACAAGAAAAGCACAGTTCTTTTTAAAGACATAAGTCAGAGTCATCTTGTGCCTGTCACACTGTGGAAAAAGGTTTCGGTCCTTGCTCATGCACGGATGAGACGAGAGAGGTCATGCTACAACGATGCCATGATTATAACTGTCATCTTAGATAAAATAACAACAGCTTTGTTGTGCATGCCCTACTGTGAGCTTTGTCATAGAGCTGTTGAGTTGTACTGCTCATTCAATAAAGTGAATATAGAAGTGCTGACACAACCATCATCTCTCTAACAGTCCTGTTGATTTGGCGTCGTGACGACAAAGGTGATCAAAGTATTACAGGAATGGAAGTGACTTTAGAAATGTGTCTACATGTTTACACATAATGTCAGTTAAATACAAATCCTTGACTTGAAAATGGTAAATGCAGTTTCACTTTACAAGGTTAAAAGATTGGAGGATGAGTAGAAAATGCAGGATGCTGAAACTCGGACATCCCACTTTTCCTACGGGTCGTGAAGGGTTTCATTGGTGTGGGCGGGGCTAGACAGTCTAACCCCGCCTTCTCGCTTCCTGCAGCCAGTGATACAGTTTCTGTGACGTAGTTGTCACAAATCTTCGACCATTCTCAAATACAGTAAATGTATATAATATATACATCTAATTTCACTTACGGTGTGGGACCATTAATGCTTAATGCTTAAATCAATAGTTATTAAAAAATAAATAAATAAAAAAAAAAAGCAACGTTACAGGAAGTCCGCTGTCGTACTTCCGTGTTAATGGTCGCTTCAGTAAAAGGCGGGTAAATGGTGTTTAGGAAAGTAAAGTTATCGAATTCACGTCCAGTCGGCTCCTCTTTGTCTCCTCTTTTGTTTTGTTAACCCGACGACAGCATCCATAACCGGTAGCAGCAATGGCGTGTAAAAGGGGAGCACTCATCGTGCTGGAAGGAGTGGACAGGGCTGGGAAAACCACGCAGTGTAAGAAACTGGTCCAGGCGCTGGAGCAGAGCGGCCGACCCGTGGAGATGATGAGATTCCCCGGTGAGACTTCCTGATGTCGCTCCCCTCACGGAGACCAACCTCACTATTAGCATTGTCGTGGTTTGGGTGTTTCCTTCTGCCCTGGTGTATATAACTGTACGTAAATCTTCACACTTAGCGGGAAGTTAAGAGCCGTGATTTGGTTTGTTGTTGCAGACAGGACCACAACCATCGGGCAGCTGATCAGCGCCTACCTGGAGAAGAAGAGTGAGCTGGAGGACCACACGGTGCATCTGCTGTTCTCTGCAAACCGCTGGGAACTGGTGTAAGTTGGCATTAGGTGAACTTAAGACGAGCATTGGGTTAAAACGTGCAGAGACTGAGACGCTGTTCTCATGCTTAGCTACACGATACAACGAGGCTGCTGACACAGTTCACCATACGTTCAAACACATGTCCAGAAAGCCAGGCTCTGTTTCTGTAAACATTACTTATAAACTGTTAAACACTTCACCTGAGCTCAATCCATCCCTGCTATGTTGGTTGGTTCCCTTTTAACCACCATGCTGGGAAGAATTACTTTATCGGATTTAAAAATAAGAAATCTGGTGGGAAGTCCAGTCCTAGAGAGCAGAGAGGCCTGGTGAACACTCAGGATCACAGATGATGGTGGAGGTGGAGGTGAAAATAGACCCATTCAATTCAGTAGAATCTCCTATTAGAGCATCATTTGCTGCACAGACATTTATGGAAATGTAGCTTTTTTTTCAACCCTATTACAACTTCTAAATTCTTAATTCTTCTTCTACAGCTTCTTTTATGTATATTGGATGTATGAATGACCTCCAGTAGTGAGGGATGTTTGAGGACCTATGGAGAGTTGGAGCTTTATTGTTTATACAGTGGCAAAAAAAGTATATGAACCCTTTGGGATTACGTGGAGTTTTGCATGAATTGGTCATAAAATGTGCTCTGATCTTCATCTAACTCACAACAATACAAAAACACAGTCTGCTGAAAATAATAGTACACAAACATTATATGTTTTTATTGAACATAACATGTAAACATTTACAGTGCAGCGTGGAAAACGTATGTGAACCCCTAGCCTAATGACTTCTCCAAGAGCTGATTGGAGCCAGGAGTGAGCCAATCAGTGTGATGATATTGGATGTGTTGCTGAAAGCTGTCCTGCCCTTTAAAAACACACACCAGTTTTGGGTTTACTGTTGCAGCACTGTTGCTACTCTCCCTAGGCGTGGTCGTACTGTAAAGATGACTGCAAGAGCACAGCGCAGAATGCTGAATGAGGTAAAGAAGCATCCTAGAGTGTCAGCTAAAGACTTACAGAAATCTCTGGCACATGCTAACATTTTTGTTGACACATCTACAATAAGGAAAACATCAAACAAGAATGGAGTACATGGGAGGACACCATGGAGGAAGCCAGTGCTGTCCAAAAAAATATTGCAGCACGTTTGAAGTTTGCAAAAGAGCACCTGGATGTTCCACAGCACTACTGGCAAAATACTCAGTTATTAAGTCCAAAGGTTCACATACTTTTTCCACTTTGCACCGTGAATGTTTACGTTATGTTCAATAAAAACATGAAAACATATAATATTTGTGTAGCATAATTTTCAGCAGACTATGTTTTTGTATTGTTGTGAGTTAGATGCAGATCGGAGCACATGTTATGACAAATTAATGCAGAAAACCATGAAATCCCAAAGGGTTCGCATAATTTTTCTTGCCACTTATGTGATGCAAAACAGATTTGCAGGCATATAGCGACATCTAGTGGCTTACAAGACGTATAGCAGTTCTTTAAATATGGGGATGGGATTTATTGTTTGTGTTTTTCCAGGTTAGAAATACAACATTCATTTGTTGATATTTGTGAATTTGGTGAAGATCAGATTTCATGACCAATACATGCTGAAAACTAGGACACTGGAACAGAGTTATTCCTTCTTACGACTGCAGCCTGTATTGTCTTATACCTTTTCTGACTCACAGACCTTTGATAAAGAAGAAGTTGGAGCAGGGTATCACTCTGGTTGTAGACAGGTACGCCTTCTCTGGAGCTGCCTTCACCAGTGCCAAGCCAGTGAGTCTTTCCTCCGCCTTTCAAACTCTGCATCCGCCACACTGTGCACGTTTTGATCGCAACACCTTGATGTGATCTGTCGTCCCCAGGGTTTCTGTCTGGACTGGTGCAAGAACCCTGACGTGGGTCTGCCAAAACCAGACCTGGTAATGTTCTTGCAGCTCAGTGCTGCTGAGGCTGCTCTCAGAGGTCAGTTTGGAGAAGAGAGATATGAGACCAGTGTTTTCCAAAGAGCGGTTCAACAGAAATTTGAACAGCTGATGAAGGATCCAAGTGTCAACTGGCAGGTATGAGTTGGATCTGTGTTGTGGATTTATTCCCAGCTTACATGCTAAACTAATTATAATAACCATGAGCCTTGATCTGTCTGTTCCAGATGATTGATGCTTCTCAGAGTGTTGAGGACGTGCACAAGCAAATCGCAACCCACAGCCTCAATGCGATTAACACAGCTCAGAACCTGCCGCTTGGAGAGCTGTGGAAATAGATTTTAGCCATTCTGCTTTAAATCAAACACTATGATGGAGGTTAAGTTATTCTGTATAGAATATCACTTTCTTACAATTGATGAGAGATATATATAATTTTCAAATCTATCTTATTTTATTTTAGTTTGAATCTTCTTACATGTCTGTTTTCTTTCACCTCTAAATATTGTGTTGATTAAATAAATTCTCTTCAAATGAGCAAGTGTAAAGGTTCATACCTGGCAATGAAACAACTTTTCTGCAGATGGACTAAATTTGGTTTGGTTACAGACTTCAGTTATTAGTGACAAACCACTTAAGCCATGGGCATCGTGAACCATTGTGTTTCTATACAACATATAACTGTTATGGCAATTTTACTTATGGAGTCAGGGAAAGGCACCATATCACTTCAGAATAAACATTTAAAGTGTTAAGACTCAAATGGAAACACATGTATGTGAAGATGTGCATACAGAATTTATCCTGAGCTCCTGCTACGGCTTCCACCAGGCAGTCTCAATGTTGGATACAGAAAGCAATCGGAGGCTGTTAAGAAGAACGCTGTGTGACACACACACACACTGACTACACCGTCGGAGCTGGACCGGCTGAAGAGGTCTCCAAATAACGTTCGTCCCCTCAGGCTTCCCTTCTGATACAGAGAAGAGACAGAATCTCTCGCCTACTGTCGAACAGTAAATCATTGTTCATATGTCCCTCACAGGGAAAGGATTTCAAACTCTTCATCCTCCGAATCAAAGAACCGCTCCAACCGGTCTGAGTCTGAGAAATCTGCAAAGTGAGTGTCAACACACAAAAAGGGAAAAAAAATGTTAAAATGTATTAACTTTACTGAATTTCTGGAATGTATTTGGCAGAAAACCTGCAGTTTAATTACCAGGTGTAAGGTTAAGGGCATCGACGCTGACCATGTGAGAGGGCTGACTGTCTACTAGTTCGAACATGGGCAGCCCCCCTCTGTTGCAGGAAAGCTGGAGGAGAAGGGCCATCATTTCATCATTATTCAACTGCTATAGATGAGTTGAGGAAGCAACAAAAGAGCAGTGTTCACACAGACATACCCTTCTTATGCGCATACACCAGTCATCAAACTCGTCCTCTGTTCTACAGAAGAAACCCTGGCAGACGCAGAGGGGAAAAACAATCAGCTATGGAATTTTATAAGGGGTATAAAGTTTTCAGCATGTTCTCATGCTTGTTGTTCGTGTTGAACAACAAGCTTTAGTTAAGACACTACATCTGTGCGCTATAAATACGTCTCTGCCGTTCCTACCGCTGCAATGGATGGGTCCAGTTCACAGATGTGCATGCGACAGGGTGGGTGCTGACAATGGTACATCTCATCAAGGACCTGGCCATCTTCACTTGGCTCCACTGCAGGCTGCGTGGTGTGTGGGTCTAAATAGATGAGTTCCTCTCCTGAAGAAGAGCGTGTTAGGAAACAGATAAAACTACCATGTACTGAATTTGCTGGCAATGCAGAGCTGAGTCTTTATTTCACAAACATAGACATACCGACAAAACCAATGAAGTAATGGGCACTGTTGGGTTTTCCACCAATAACACCAAGGGACTGAGGCAGCATGAAGCATTGCTGTGAAAAGAGACAAGCTTTTGGCTGAATGCGGCCACCTGATTAATGTAAGTCACTATTTGTAGCTCTACACTGACTTTGCCACTTCCTGCTAACCAGGCAGCGCACAGTGGGTTTTTATAAGAATGGTGCAAGTGAAACAAACAGGTGTATTCAGATAAACAAAGTATATTTGATTTTGAGTTGCAGGTTGCAGCACTGCATAACCACAATTTTCATGTATAATTTGAACACACGCTGTCAACTATCTCACCTTGAGGGTTTCGATGTAGGCCTCATTTATATCACTCAGGCCCAGCCTTAGGGGTATGAGCAGTACCAGAGGTTTCCACAAAGGCGTCTCCTCCTCAGTCAGGGCACACGCGCCTTCCAGGCAGCCGTTGAGCTCCCCCACTCCCTCCGATTCTACACAGGCTCCTGCAACATCCAGCCAGGGCATACAGAGAAGCTCTGCAAAAAAAAAAAAAATAATAATAAATATATATATTATAATTATAAATGTGTCATGTATGTTAAAAAAATGATGCCAGATTAGCATTACATCACACAGAAAACATTACGCACAAACAGGCTTTGACATGAAACACCGTCATTAAACAATCATCACTCTATGTGATGGAGGCTTTCTGCTTAAACAACCTTTCAGTCTGTGCTTGGTCCATAGTTAAACCTGGTGTACCAACATGAAATTGACATTTGAACATCTGGTGAATGATAACAGGAAGAAAAAAAAAAACCTCTCAAACACAAAGTTGCAACACAGCTGCACTCACTGATCTCCTCGATGACCACAGTGTTGTCCATCGCCACGTGTACAACTAATCTGCTCCACGTATCAAACACTGCCAGCTTCCTGAAATCAACACAGCACATTGAGACTCAGTCACGCTCAGGTTTAAAGGACACTGCCTTCTTCCTACAAAATGACCTTTAGTTTAAGTGTGGGAAGGTAAAGTCAACACAAGGTCAGACTTGGAAAAAGGAGACACTAAAAAGCAACAACTAAATGTCCGCTAAGACAAGTCATACATAGATACCTATTCATTTGACTGACACTTGTGTCCAGATCTTGTAGTCAGCAGATTGTTTTGTTTATAGACCAGTGTCAACACATGCAGCATTCTGTGCTGCCCCCTTGATAACATTTTGGGGAACAAGGTCACATTTCATGCTGATATGCTTTTTTCAGTTTTGACAGCTTTTGCCGTGTGAAAGTATGTGTAAAAATGAGCACAAAAAATAAAGACAGGGAACATCAAATGCATTGTTTGTCACAATTTTATAATTCAATACTGGTTATTTAGTTTCGGACAACTTGCATTGTAGAGCAATATTTTTATTTTTGTTTGCATCATACTTGAGCACTAGCAGTAATACACCCACGAGGGCTCTTGATCTTTTAGCTATAATGCAACTAATGCCACTAATTCACTGGTTCCAGCTTTCCAAATGTGATGATTTGTCTGTGTTATATCACTGTAAACTGAATATATTTAGGGTTTGGACGCAACCTATTTAATTTTTTTACATTAACTGCAAAGAATACTCACTACAGTAACTGACAGAGCCCTAAATGATAAACTCTGGAAACAAATGGGATGTCCAGCTTCTTTCACTACTTACTTTAGGACCTGGGCAACTGTGTTTGGTCCATACCACTGGCCTATAGGCTTTCCTTCTCCAACTCCCATTTGAGCTGCAGAAGCATTTAAAACAACAGAATAACTAAGTGGTAATTGTGTGAAACGATTGCTTAAGTGGGCCTTTCATATGATTGGAAGGACTGAACAGTCACTACTTACCAATCTGATGGATGGAATAATAGCTGTCTTTTTTGTCAATAAAGGCATTGAGAATACTGATGTACTCTTCTCTTTGTTTCTGGCCTCTGGCCCATCTCCAGTCTGAAAACAAAAAGACACTTATCAAGCCTGTGTAAACGACCTCTGTTTTGCTATTATCTACACACACAGTGCCACAGTGATGGAATCCAGTTTTATCAAATATATATACCTGTGTCTTTGTTTTTGTATGTTTAAAGTTATGTTACCTCTGCCTAAATGTCTACGCATCAAGGCCTCCCCTAGGATCATCTGGCCGCATCGTAACATACATCCCCATCCTGTATCTGACGTTGGTCCTGTCCCACCTGTAACACATTCAAGAATCACCCAGAAGGTAACTTTTGGGAAGTGAAAACCCACATGAATCAAATCTCCAAACTTATCAAAGGGTGCTGCACCATTCCCATTATTGTCTTTACTTACCAATCGGTGGGAAGTTTTTTCTGTATGTGAACCACAGTCGTGAAGTGACATCTGATAAAATGTCATCTTTCTCTACATAAAGAGCAGAAATCGCCTTGTTAGCAAGCATCCAAATAGTTAGTACGTACACCCTAACAGGATTTCCTGCAGTAGTTTCTCTGTGTCTCACATGCACTTTACAGTATGTTATAAATTCATGTGTAGTTTAACTCTTACCTGTGAGTGCATTGTATTCTTTTCCTAAGATCCACACAGGCTCTGAGGTCTCAGGAAAATCTTCAAACTCTCCAAAACGAAGTGTGTCGTACGTCAAGGTAGCTGTAAAAGAAGACAGAAGCAAACTATAAGCTAGTGGAAAATTACAAAGCAGGCTTGTGATTGGCTAATAAAAGGGAAGCTATGCGTCAGGGGCTAAAAATGGAGTATCCATTAGTTGTTCGACAAGAAATCCAGGCACACCCAGGTAGGATGCTCTTGTGTACACCCATGTGTACACACCCTTTAAAAAGCATCTAGCATTTCAAACCCATGCCTCTTTAGATGGACCACAGTCTCAGTTTTACAGGCAAGAGTGGCTAGTTGAGAAATAACCTATCTGCAGAATCAATACCATATCAATTTGGAGGTGTGAAAAATACACACTTTAAAAGCAAGCCCCACAAAGCTTAAACCCTAGACCTTTGGGATTGTATTTCCATGATGCTCTACTTGTTAGATACATTATAAGAACCACTACTCAGATTTGTTGCACCAGGCCAAGATAACCCTGTCATCATCAATATAAGTTCATAAAGGTAATTTATCAAGTTTGAAAAAGCTCATCCACAGCCACAGATGATCATTTAAAGCAGTTTAATTGGGCAGAGTGGCAGTTTTCATCACAAGTAAATTGAACTTAATGTCTAATATCAGCAGAAAAAAACTTTAATAACAAACAAAAACTTAACATATGTGAAAAAAAAAACATCTTTCCTGTGCAATTACCAGGTAATAAATAAGTAAGTAGTTAAGGTGGTGCTTTAGAAAAGTGTGATGTCAGGAGGCAATCAGAGTAATGGTCTATAGATGCAGACTTGTTACTAGAGTTGGAAACACTGGGCTCTAAGCCAGGAATAAAATAGAGTATAACAGTAATGGGCCCCATTAAAGGGTAAGTTACAGATCCACATGAGAAAGAAAAAACATTTTAGCCATGCTGTGTCTGTTACTATCCACTGGAAATATATATTTATGTCCTCCCATTAAAAATGGTTTCTGCGATGTGTGCTAACACCTATAATACAAAGATAATTATCAACAGGCAGTTACAGCTGACGAGCTAACATTTCAGAAAGCTTTGATTCTGCTACAGGGTAAAAGTGCAATAAAAAAATCTGTTCTCTTTATCTGAGTGGTATAACTTGCACATCAGTCTTGTTTTATAACATCTAACCATATAACAGCTAATTGCACTCTGGGTGCTAACAGTCGCCTGATGACTGATCAGATGGTGACAGTGCATCGGCTGGAATGTCCAGCTTGGGCGTAACATTATGTTAGCATAAACAATCGATCTCTAATTAATATGAGTGAAACTCAACAACGACACATGACACTAATACAGAGTACATCTGGACACCGTACAGAAAGTTCTGCGGCTGTACAGCGAGCTGTCAAAGCAGGGAAACCATCACATTTAGCAATAACAGCAGGCTAACCTTAGTTAGCAGTTAGCTTTAGTCATCACTTTAGCAGGCTAACGTCACCGAGGATACAAAGAATGGAACTGAATTGGCAGTTTGTTTTGACAGAACACAAAAACATTTTGCCATGTGATAAATAGGGATGTTGTGATTCATATGGAGCTAGACTAGCTTTCTAAGGGATATAATTAAATATTATTTTGCTAGAAAATCGTGCTTACCTGCATCCATCCCGACGGTCTTCACCCTATCTTGTTTGTTGTTCTCTGCACTCCGACACGCTGGACCAATGGGAAGGAAGTCCTGCTGCGGAATTCTGAGGAAGGCGGGACATCCCTTTGTCGTCCAATAAAATCGGTGGAACCAGGCTCTGTTTTTTTCCTCTGACCAATCACTAGTAGTTGACGTATCCGTGCTGATGCGTGCAGTTCAATTCGTATCCGCTCTGCACGCCTGACTAAACCTGCGGTTTATGGTGCATTAAAGTGCAGATAGGCGATCGAGCACCTACTGTAAATATTTTAAACCTATTTTAAACCTATTTAACATATTACTAAAGCTGTTGGTTTCTTCCACGTTGCAGAAAGCCCTGGAGACTGTTGTGTGAGATGGTTTAAGTTGTCATTGCCTACAAACCCAAGCTGAAAAACTCATCAGAATACACTGAGACATAACTCTAACCTTGTTACTTGACCTAAAAGTGTTTTTACATCCCCTTTGTATTGACTTAATAAATATATTACTTTTAATTAATAAGTAATTAAATCACAAACTAAACTCCATTAGAATACTAGTAGGTCTATGTACAGTATAAATGTAGGCTTCTGAGGCCTGGGCAAGTTTTCTGCTGGGGGCCCTACACGCAGGAACCCTATTTGCAATGTGAATTCATATGCTACCATGATATCTAACGCTGGGCACTGGTTATGGCTCCTTAAATTTAACTTTGTATTCAGGAACAATACAGATAATAATAATATTCATCATCATCACCATTATCATCTGTCAGAATAAGAATCCCATCATCTACAGTACTGTTATGATGATGAAGATTATGATTTTCAATATTTGTACTACTCATATATCCAGCTCTGTATATTACCCGTCTTAAAAGTATTGAAACTTAACCTTACTTTTCCAGTATTAATATATTTGCTCAATTTTGATCTTGCCCAAGCAACAGTACAGTGGTCAGTGCAACAGTGACACACTGTGGGGTCCACACAAAACGATCCATTTCACACCACATTTCAAAGAGTAGACTTCATGGATTGTTGTTAAGAAACATTTATTCATGTTAATATTTACAGTTGACTCCAAACATTTGCTTACCTAGTACTACATGCCATATAAAAGTGAAGTTATTCATGGAATAAATTCTACTCATGAACTTAAATTTTATCAAAGTGCTCTAAATCTAAATATACTGTATGTTGCATTTCTGCAATGACAATACAGCAATATAACACACTGCCTCACAGTAAACACAGAGATTTGCATTGAATGCATAGTGTAGTCTGAAATACATATTCATACTACTTGTAGGCTCAATTTAGCTCACTAATTAGGGACTGTACACAAATGACTAGAGTAGGGGATGGTGTGGAGAGTGAATGTTGTGTTACTTTTCTCTAAAAAAGCAAGGTAACTGTAAGCATACTTGGAGTTGAAAACATTACATTTACAAAACATGTAAACACTTTTAAGTTGGACACATGCATTAGAAACCAACTTTAATGACACATTTATCTTCCTTATGGTAGAGATACATGACAACTGTTGGAATATATAGATATCTCTAAAGAGTGACTCTAAAGTGCGTTTCTCAAAATGGACATGTTGGTCCTGCTAGATGCTAGCTATTACAGTGTGAGAAAACAAAGCCTTGTAATATAACAAAACAGGGAATAGAGAATGTTGTTAAAATGCAATAAAAACTGTGAGTGAGAAAAACTACAAACCCTTCCATGCTTCTACAAAAAATAAAAAAAGTCACCTCACTTCAGCAAGGACAAAAAACAGAAACCCTTTTTTACTTGACATTTTCCTCCTAATAAGTTTCATACAGTCCCTTAGAAAATAAAATATGTGTTGTGCTTTGCATTTATCTATCATGCACTGCAGTTTGTACTGTACCATATATGGTCCATATTTGCTAACCAGGTTAAAAATGTTGTAATGCTAAGTCCTGATGAATAGCCTCACGATCCTGAGGAATATTCTCAGTTTACAGAGTATGTAAACATACTATAGTTGCCATTTTCAACCACTGGGGGCACCCTAAACACTGTGGATAAATTACAGACTAAAAGCATTAATATGCACTGTGTATCCATTAACAATAAATAGACTAGAGGAAGCAGAAGCAGTGAGGAAGGTCCACAGGCTGTGAGGGGACAGGTGTTCATGAATAAAGGCTCAGTGCAATTGGTTGCAAATACAATCCAAAGCAGTGGATGCTTTAGTGGTGATGGTGTTGGCCTGCTAAGAATCCAGTGTGAGACTTTTGACCTTCACTTCTCTCTGAGTAGGTGTAACACGATGGCCTTCAGATAATATCCAAAGGCAAAGGCAGCGGACACCAGCCAGTGAGAGCAGAAGCTGGGATCAGTGTTCACCACACATTTTGTTAAATCCACCTGTAACAGCAGAAAGGACACGACACAGGGCAGAAAGGTTTGATGCAAAACTTCTGATTGCTGAAATCCAACACATGTTCTTGATTTGTCAGTGTGCTGAGAATGTTCACTGGCAACATGTGCAAATATGTTACTTCACTGCCAAAACCCACACTGCAATCTGAGCAATACATGATCCAACAGCCCAGACACTTTCATAGCCAGTGAAATACTACAGACAGAACACCTGGTCCTTCATGTCACAAAATGTTATGGTTTACTCCATGCTCACAGCATCTCCTGGTGTCGAAAGATGACAGTTTAGACTGCTGCTGTGACAACAGGTTTCTCATTTGCGCTTGTGAGGTCAGTTATACAATGCGCTGATCTTCATCTTGTCACACTCCACTTACTTTCAAAACAAAACTAACTCGGGTGCCATATTTTTGCATGAGCGTTCATTTGCTGTTCATTTGGCGATCGTTCGAGCAGAGCGTAGACAGAGGCGTGTTGTTTACAGGCCTCTACAGGATTCTGCAGAAGACACATCCAGAGCACTGGTTCTTTTTGATTTCAGGCCCTTCATGATGTTACTATAATATTTTAATGGGCATCACATCAAGCTTCTCAAAGGGTGTAGTAATTTACATAGCTAGATATTTCTAGATTCCCCTGTATAATATTACTATAATGTTCCTACTCTATCCACTTGGGACTTAAGATCAGTCTATCAGGATTTGATGGTTCTACTGAGTTTAATGTAGTTCACTACACAGCAGGATATGCCAGAACAAACAGGAGCACACACACCACAGCATGAAACTAGACGCCCCACTTATATGAATGGCAACACTCACAAACACTCATGCACCCACACAAACAAGTGAAAAGTTCCCCTTACCCAGCCCCCTCTCTTTTTTAACCAGGAGGTCAGACTCTTGCGGACAAACTCTCCCATACAGTCGACGATGGTGTGGACAATAGCTGGATGACCATGGCGGACGCAGTCCACTGCTAAGGCCCCTGCCACGGCGTACAAAGAAACCACCTTTCCCCACGTCACACCTGGCAAAGACACACGAGTAATAAAGCTGTAAGAACAAAACAAACTGTGCTCTTACTCAAGGTTTTATCCACCATCATTTATGTCCTGTTACCAGATTGAAGAAGACTGACTGCTCCTAATAAATAGCTTAAGTAGGTTTGAGGGAAGCGAATGTCTCTGTCAGCAACTCTCTTTAAAGATGGGTGAACACATTATAAATCGTCAGCGGCCAGACACTGGGCCTGCGTGCCAGTCTGTCCCACATAGAAGAAAACCCAAACACTCGGAGCAGCAGCTCCACTACTGTAGATTAGAGAGCAGATCATTTTTCCAACTTAGTTCACATGTTGAGTAAAGCTCTCTGCCGCCACGCCATTTACAGTCAGAGCTTCAGACTATTTCTGTACTGTTTATATGTCCAACACATACAAAGTGACACTCAGCTCCATCCATCCTCTGTGACTGTCCTCTGATTCATTCCTAGAATCTCATAAACGGAGGTCATGTTTCTCTTTAATGGTGGAGTCTGGAACTTGCAGGACAGATGTCTCTGTTTTGTGCACTTTTAATAGTGCTAACAGAAGATTAAGTTTAGATTTGCCTTTTGGACCAAAGGTTTGGTGGAAACTGCCCCCAAAAAACCAGAGGAAACTAAATCCATTATCATAATGCCACTCCAGTGAGTTAAGTGCTCACACAGTGTATTTCAAACCCCACACCTCCCAGTTTGTAACATATACTTTCCCTAAGTCTCCAAGCACAAGCTGAGAAAACACTGATGACATCACCAAGGGTGGTTTGTGACATATTGCTTTAAAGCCATGGAATGTCATAGATCAGGGGTGGACAACCCTGGTCCTCGGGGGACACTGCCCGCCTGGGGCTGCTCACCTCTGTCACAGATCAACATACAGTTTTCACAGGCCCAGTATTATCCTCTCTAGTGAACTGACCATTATGTGTAGAATAAGTTTTACTATACAGAGGCTGACGAAGTCCACTCTGTGCTTCAGTAAAGCTTTTAAGGTGCAAAGTGTCCCCTTAGGACGCTCGTGTGTCGTTAGGTTGACAGTATTAGTGTTGACATGGCAAACATGTCACTTATCTACAGATCAGCAGATGTGGAGCAACATCACCATTTAGACAGTCATTTACATGTGTCTATCCACATTTCACAGCTATTTGTTGTTGTCTCCACCGACTCCCGAGGCAACTATTTGGCTCTTCAGCAGCACAAATCCTCCACTACGTTCTAGAGGTGTCTGCTATTTCACCCTAAGCAGGTTTATTTGAGCTTTTTTCTAACATGAAGATCTCCTTGCGTCTGCAAACAGCACTCATGAGAGAAATGTGAGTAATTCAAAACATTAAAGCTGCACGCTGTGGGAAAAAAAAAAAAAAAAAAGGAGCTAAAAGATGCTAAAAAAAAAGCTCAGTAAAGCTGAGGGGAACTCAGAGTTGGATGGCATTTCTGTGTGTGTTCAACACATATGACGTCTTTCACATTATGCACTGTACTTTACTCTATTGTTAACATAACAGTTTTGAACAGAGCAGCTTTAAATAAAAGCATGTCATGCTACATGAGATGTGGGATATTTTATCAGAGCGGAACGCAACATTTGTAACTGAGGTCATACACATTAGAGAAGTTTGTGGTCACAATCTCCTACAGCCCATGACTTCCTCTTCACACAGAGGCAGGTCTGGACTGTCAGCATTATCTTTTGTTCAATATGAGACTGTAGTCACTGAAGCTTTATCCTGTGAACTGAAACTAAAGCCTAGAGACTATCTTCTTTCCACAAGTAAATGCTGCACTTTTAATCCTCATTCTTGTATCTTAATTTTGATCGATTTCAAGCAGTCACTTATTTTTCTGAGGAGCTCTGCTCAGTCCAAAGACCAGACTAACCTGCTTTTCTGTACTTTGCAGTTGCCTCTTAATTACCTTTGAAGCAGATTGCTTTGTTACACCCCGAGGAGTAAGCCAGCTGAGATTCGTGACTTAACTCCCAGGGTGGAGTCCAAACTGTCTGTAACAATCACCCGCTTTAACCCGACACTTTAACCTAATATGGACTGAATGCTTTCCCTGGATTTCCTCTCCTGTAAGGGGAATAATGACAGCAGGGAAATGTTCCTGACTGAATGGAGAATTTTTGAGACTTGTCTGCATGAAGAAGTTCAACAACAAAGCATTAATGTGAGAAGTAATCCAAGTACTCCAGACTTTCAATATGTTTGTTGTTGTTTGCCTGAAGAGCTGAAGTTCCTCCTTCCCAGTTACAACCAAATAAAGGACTTCCCTAAAAGGATAAACGTCTTCCTGTATCCACAGGTCCACATTTGAGTATGTCACAAATAAAGTTAATTAAAAAAACATTTTAAAATCACTGAAGCTGCTTCCCGTGTGCACATCTGCACGTGTGGCTCGTACTTGGACTACTGTACAGCAGGACCAGTTTTTAGTTTTTGAAGGGGACCTACCTGTGGAGAAAATGTCTGCTGCCACAGCCAGGAAAGCATCTGACACCACGCCCTCGGACGCCACAGGGATGTTGAGCTGTCGCGCTACGTTACGATAAATGTTGGGTCGCAGGTACTCCAACTCATCCCCTGACAAAAACAAAAGTCAAGCCTCTGTTTGTAGAGCTGCTTGTATTGAGACAGTAAGAAGCAACATGATCCTCTTACAGACAAATAGGAGTGTTCCCCAAAATGTTCATGAAAATATTCTAGATTCTTGAAGGTTCTACAGCACAAGTCCAACGGTAACAGAGTTCAGAGGTCAGCCTCTTAGTTTTAAACTGATTTGGGAGAGTCTCTGTCTGAAAAGGTTCCCAAACGTGTCCATCACGCCTCAGCTCTGCTTTTATCTATAAATGCCATCTCCTTTAGTGTTAGGGCTGAGTTTCCAGTGAATTGCATAACTGTCTAAACCGATGGTGGCTTGACACCACAAGTGGTGAAACCTCAGACAGGAAAGGGCATCTGTGCTCTGTCACTTCTTACACTGGGCAAACATCCAGACGAGGGAAACGATACTGGAACTAAACTTTCTGTTTCTGATCATTCAGGGGATTCCCTGGGATCCCTTCAGGGTCTTCCAGTAAAAATCAGAGGTAGTCCCAGCAGGGCTATGGAAGTGAGGTCAAGGTGCAAACAGCTTCTATGACAAATTGGAAAAGAGCCATAAACATTGTTCCATATTTAATAAACTAATATATGTCTTCAGTCCCCTGTTACCTAACAGCTGTTTAACTAACTTCTTCAATACTTTGGCCTAAAAGTTGGAGCACGTTAAAAAGCAAAGGAGATCTAATCTAGCTCAGACACTTACCCAGCCACAGCAGCACAGAGGAGATCTCTCCCAGTGCCCCACCTGATGCAGCCAGTCCGTGCTCAGGCTTAGACCAGCCTATCCCGGCACGGTTCAGCCTGGAATGAATGTAGTCCCTGCACAGCGCTTTGGCCTGGGACACCAACTCCTTGTCGGTGGGCGAGCGGTCAAACACTTCAGCCGCAAACACTGAGGAGCGGCGCAACATCTCCATGCCGCTCTCGTCACGCACCGCGGAGTGCGCAGCTCACCTCCCCGCACCGCACCGCACCGCACCGCACCGCCCCGCAGCGGCCGCTTCAGCCCCGCAACACGTCCCCTCCAAGTCCTCTACTGCGAGACAGGAAGACTTCTGGAGATTATCCTGCATGACAGATACGCGCGGATTAGTTTGTGGGCATGTTTGGAGCGATCGCAGTGGAAAGCTCCTGCAGCCGCTGGCTCGACAGAGGAGGACGTTTACATGAGGACAAGTTGGACACTGCCCGAGAGAAGTGATGCGTGAACCCACGATCACTCGGGATGCGCCCATGGGGAAGTTTCCAGTGAAGCTGATGACAATGAAAACGCACTTACCCGACAATGAAGAGGCCGACGATCCCCAGCTACAACATGCTCGTCAACAGGCTGCACACCAGCAGAGAGCGAGCACAGAGGTGCTTTGGATCACTGGCTGCTGCTGTGCAGTGTGCTGTCAGGCAGGCTTTCCTTCTAAGGGCACTTATTGTGGAGTCCAAAGGCGGAGATAAGCAGAGGCGCACAAACCCCACCCCTCCACCCCATCCCAACTCACACACACTCTCACACACACACACACACACACACACAGGACTAGTATTTACCTCTAAAAAGATTGTCCACATGTCCACCTAAAGACACTGACAAGGACCATTGTTGATAGAGTGTAATATAATCTCATAGCATCTCATCCTAACCCCAACCAGAACCATCACAGCCACACACACACACACACACACACACACACACACACACACACACACTCCCCTAAGCTGTTAATCAGTAAGTGGATTTATTAAAGGTGTGCCTGCTTAACAGAACCACAGAACCTCTGCTCTGACTGTTTTTATTATTGGTTAAGTTCCATTCAGCAGGAATCACGCTGGAAAATAAAAACACCTGTTTACATTGAGTTTGAGATGGGAAATATTAAGAAAGGTAGGAAAACACAGTGCCTACGAGGCAGCCGGTCACATCTATTTAAACAACTTTCAGTCACTTCCTGGTAAACGTCCACAGCTTTTTAAGCAAAGTTTGCAGAGCAGGACTTCTGTTATGAATTATGGTTCATTTCAGTTGCACAGTATTTCTTTTTTTTGTGCCATTATCTGTAACAGTTGTACATACAGACACGTTTCAGGGAGATGTCTGGTCCTTCTGTACGTTTAACTGTTGGCAACAGGAGGACATCAAGTGCAAATTGTGCAGTCATGTTAGTGTACTTCAAATCAGGAAGCTTAGGCATGTTAATCTAGTGAGGATCTGACTGTGATAAGGATTTGAAATAAATACACTTCTCCAAAAAATTAAAGAGGATTTTTTTAATCTGAGTTCAGCATCAAGTCAGTTAAACATCTGGGATATTAATCTGGTCAGTTAAGTAGCAGAGGGGGTTGTTAATCGGTTTCAGCCGCTTTGGTGTTGAAATGAAATTAACAACCGGTAAATTAGAGGGGCAGCAATGAGATGACCCACAGGAATGGTTTTACAGGTGGAGGCCACACTAACATTATTTTCTTCAAGTTCTTTTTACTAGTTTTACATTTGTTCAGGCTGAGTGTCACTACTAGTAGCATGAGGTGATAACTGGCAGTCCAACTCCTTCAGGATGTCACATCAGCACGTACCATTGTCAGAAGGTTTGCTGTGTCTACCAGCACTGTCTCAAGAGCACAGAGAAGATGTCAGAAGGTCCCGGCATCAAGGAGCTTGATTGGCATTTGCAATAGAACACTAGAATTGGCAGGTCTGCCACTGGGCTTTTCACAGATGAGAGCAGGTTCACCCTGAACACGCAACAGACATAAAAGGACTGGAGAAGCCATGGATAACATTCTGCTACCTGTTATATCGTTTAGCATGACTAGTTTGGTGGTGGGTCAGTGATGGTCTGGGGAGGCATATCAATGGAGGGATGCACAGACTTCTACAGGCCAGACAACAACACCCTGAGGGCAATTAGGTATCAGGATGAAGTCCTTGGACCCACTGTGAGACCTCATGTGGTTAGAGTATGCTGTTCCTGGAACATGATGGAATTGATGCCATTGACTGACCCCCATGATTGCCTGACCCAAATCCAATAGATCACCTCTGGGACATTGTGTTTTGGTCCATCCAATGCCGCCAGGTTGCATAGACTGTCAGGAAGCTCAGTGATGCCTTGGACCAGATACCCCTGGGCATCATCATCATCATCATCATAAATATCCAGGAATATTTCCCCCCCCCCCCATTGAAATCTGATGTGTTTACAAAGTGTTTCTTGAATTTATTTGAACAGTGTATATTGTATTATTGTGTTGTTATAAATCACACTTAAGTGTGCGTCTAAGACTTAATAACACAGAGGTAGTTCAGTGAATGTGCTGTGTAGCCATGTTGTTTTGAAAATGAAATGGATAGCAGTAATGACAGAGATACACACCTTCTCCACTCCCTAACAGAAAACAGTTACATTTTCTTGGCAGGCAGATGTTGCTCAAATTTCTTGGGGAAGCCACTCCACCCAGTGTTCATGCTGTCCAGACATGCTCGAGGAATGCCCTCGCTTTGTTTGGGGCCTCTCAACTAATTTGCCGATGCCACGCTGTAGACAAGAACTGACAACTTGGTCACCACAAAACAGGCTGTAAATTTGCTTATATAGTAATTGTAAAGTAAAACACACAAAGTGATTGAACTGATCTTTTATTTGTTAGGTTTTCATTGGAATAACACGAAGACTACATGAGGGCATTCAGGGGGCAGGGCCCTGACGACGTGCTAAACAATAAATAGGAGTAACATGCTGGATGTTAACTGCGCTACAGAGTCAGTCTCGTACACACGCACACAGAATGTGAGATGGTTTGGGTTTTCACCTCTATCATCACCTCCTGTTAACAGCTCCAGAGGCCGACGAGGTGTAGCTAAGAAAACGGAGTTGGCTTGTCTGCACATGCACACACACATGCATGCACGCTCACGTACACACACTCACACACAGTGTAAAGATTCCAGTCTAAAAAATGTTTACTAAATTACACCACAAATTCATGAAGCACGCTAAAAAACTGTCACTGGTGTCTCGTGTGAGTCAGCTCCCATTTGTCTAAAACAGTCACACACAGCAAGACACAATCACCAAGTACAGTTACTTCAAATAGTGTTCTTCTGGTTTGTTTTTTTAAGAAGGAACTTCAGCAACGTTCGCAACACTGGAGTAAGCACTGCACAGCATTTCCTCAAGCTGTTATCCCTATGCAAAAAAAAAAAAAAAAAAAAAGAGCAGGACCAAAGATTACATTTGATATTGGAGAGAGAGAAATGTAGCACCAAACTGGCCGTAACGCTGCCTAACTACGCAGGAGGATTAAACACAGCAGCTGCTTTTGTGTCTGAAACAAGCTTAGCATCCTTCGTTTCACCAGGCCAATAAAGCCTCAGATAAGAAATAAATACTGCTAATGCCAACAATTCATACAGGTTCATGCTTTTAACACCCTGCAAAATGCCTCTTTGCCAAACAGCAGCACAAGTTCCTCCTGACTTCTCATTCAATTTCAACATGCCACAAACTTTCTTGCTCACCTTCGCCTCGCTCTCACACACCTCGTGCTCTTTCAAAGCACAGTCAAGTGAGCGTGTGCGATTTTGTACCTTCATTTTCCCACATGCTCTATCTCATCTGTGTCCTAATCGTAGCACAGTGCTGTATCCAACAAAGCTTCAGTCAACAAATAGAAAAGTCCCTCAAAAAGTCTCAATTTGGTCCCATAAAACAGTATTTCCCATGGTATCAGTCTGTACGAACTGGTAAACCGAGCACTACACATGCAATTAACTTATATTGTACATCTCTCCCTTTCATTATATCCTGTATACTGGAACAAATGTTATCGTTTACATCATTTAATCAAGAAAAATGCACAGACCATTAGAATTAAACAAGAGAAATGTTAACACTTAAAACTGGCAGTATCTTTCAGTCCTCAGGTGTATTTGTCCAAATCTTTGATTCACTGGACTGAAAAGAGTCCTGACGTTCTAGAGGCCCAGCCTCCAGTCTCGTGCCGTTTGATTCAGTTTCCGTTCATCTCCAGGGATCCTCCTTTAGGTATGAGCAGGCTCATCCGGCCTGTGGTGCTGGCTGCACTCTTGATCACCTCCATCCATCTGTAAAGAGGAGGCAGCAGACGAGAGTTTTTTTTTTTTAAGGTCACGATCTCTCGGGAATGGCAGAATAAATGATAAACAAGTCGGTCTGCTCGTACCTTTCGAAGGTGTACTCGCTCTCTGCTCTGAAGAAGTAAACATGGGACTTGAACTGCAGTTTGAAGACGTACTCCTTGTGAATGCTGTCCGACTCCTCGGGGGTGCTGACTGTGTAGCCGAGCAGGGGCAGACTAGCCAACGGGAAGTCGTCCTGCAAACAACAACGACCACAACAACACCATCAGACCCTCTCACCTCACTTGCATATTTGTACTTGTTTTGTACTCTAGAAGAAAACATTGATCACAGGAAGCGATGGCTGACCTGGTGAGTCTTGTAGAAGAACAAGCAGAAGTTGGTAAAAACAACCCAGAGCTTCTGCCAGCCGTTGCTGTTCTTGAACTTCCTCAGGAGGTATCCTGACAGCTGGTTCTGTACAGAGGACGTTTAGACATTCATTACTGTGAGTGAAGTTTAGACACTGGGTCAGTGATTAGTGGCTGTGTGTGAGTGACGGCTTGTGGTATATGTCACTGAAAAGTTCTGACTCTTTCTAATCACGTGTCTGTTTTGTGCCTTACAGTGTCTATAAAAAGTTTATCTTCAAGACAATTGTGGTTTAATACAACTCGGTTATTGGATCAGTTACAACTCCACTGCACCAATTAAAGTAATTAGTAAAATGATAAAAGGTTAAACACAGTGATAAGACTGGGCTCTCAGGTGATAGTACAGGGTCAACACACAGCAGCAGGTACAGTAGGCTAAGCACTATTATTACATCTCAACAGTAAACATTCACCACACTGCACAACAGACTTCAACTCTGAGGTGTGTACATGCACGGTTTTCCTGCGCAATGAGGGATTACCGGTGACTTCCAGTTAAACCTATCGTTATTCTGGCAAAACTGCTGGCTTGTTCTAACCTGTCTTACAGCTTTTGCTTCTTGTCATGGGCTAATTTGTCGAGATTACTGTGGTGAGAATGTTGGGGGGGAAAAAAAAAGTGATCAACTAATGAAATAATTAACATTGTTCAGGAGGAATTTTAGGATATTCTGTCATATTCCTTAGATGTCTCATGTGTGTGGTTCTGTTAAAGTTGTTCCATAGCATGTCCAGGCCCTGATGCAGCAAAACAGGCCCAAATCATGATGTTAAAAAACAAATGTAAGAATTAAACAGGATTTCTTTTCTGGCATTACTTTCAGCACATTGTATTTGTTAATAATTTTGACTTAAAATCACATTTTATGACAAATTAATGCAGAAAACTATGCAAAAAAAAAAAAAAGGTTCACTTGCCACTGTATGTAGGTTTTGAATGTGTTTTCTTGAAATATTCTACTAATCCCATGAGGAAATTGTTCAGGACGGCTGTCACTGCAGGTGCTACTAAATAATTCAGTGTCTTGCCCTACCAACTGAGACACAGCTGGTTATTTAGATCTGATGAAATATGATGCATCAATATATATAACGAGCCATGTTGTTTTGAAAATGAAATGGATAATGTTTTTCACAGGCTTCCAGCTTGAGATTTAAGTGCATGATTAACAGGCATTCATTTGGTTAGCTTCTAACGGCTCCAGTACCTGGTTCATGCGCAGGTAATCAGTGAGAGAGAGGTTCTGGTTTCGGTACCAGCAAACATGTGTGATGGTGTTTGGTCTTTGACCCTGACCGAGGAGATAGCGAGGAGGAAGCTCTGGTGAGACAGCCGGAGAGCCGAAGACTGAGGGTGTGAAGAGACGGAGAAGAGAAGAAGAAAGGGTGCAGAGAACGTGTTAGAATGTTAACTTTGAGAAGAAGAAAGAGGTGAGTAGAACCAGAACCAGGAAATCCTCCAGGTCTGTAGAGTAAAAATGTTAGTGTCAGAAATGATGACTTCATATATGAAAAGGAAGACTGAACACAGTTTAGTCAAACAGCAGATACGGGAGAAATCCTGGACACCGACAGTCACAGGGGGGAAAAAAAAACAACATTAGAAGAAACTGAGGGATAAGAAAAAGATTGTGAAACGCCAATAAAACCCCTACAGCCGATAAACCTGAGTCCAATAATGATGTGACTAAATGTATTTCTGGTCAGTTTTTGTGAGCGTGTGGATGTGTGAATCTGTGTGCACGTGTGTCAGTGTGGGCGGAGGAGGAGTACCTCCACAGCCAGGCTGTGATCAGACATAGACACACTGGTGTTGCGGTGCCAGCACACGTGCATGGTTGTGTTGGCACGGTGATGTGTCTGCTTATCCAGTGAAGTATGGGAGGAGTTCATGTCATCCTCCGACTCCTGCTCCAGAGAAACCTCGTCAGATGATCCTGAGGGAGGGGGACGAGGGGGGGGCAGGAAGATGTGTGGAGGAAAGGGATGAACTGTACATTTGAATGACAAGTGTTACAAGGAAAATACAAAACAAGCACCCAAAACACACACTTCCACCACAGTTACAGCACACGAGGAGAGGTCAACGAGAGCTCTTACGGTTGGAGCGATCACCGAGTTCGGCATCGAGGAAGATGCTGGATTTATCTTGAGACTTCTTGGCCAGGTCTATAGCTATGTTCAGATCCTCAATCCACTTCCCCATCTCCACCTTAGAGCTACACACAGAAGACAAAAGTGCAGTGAATGACACCGATCCAGTTGAACTCAATAGTCTAACATCGCTTTTCTTTCCACCTCTCACCTGGCAGCAACTACAATGGTTCTTTGAGCAGAGTAGATGGTGAAGCAGTGCGGGACTGACCATTCATTTTCACTTTCCTCTACCTGCAGACAAAAGACAAAGTCAGATACATTCAACCAGGTGGAGGAAAACAGTTGCATCCTCAGTGTGGTGAGCTGAACAAATGATTTAAGATTAGGAAAAGAAAGAGTGGGAAAAAATTCTCAAAATCTGACTGATGCCAGAGAGAGCGAGCTGCCAAAGAGCCTCTACATGTACTGTATGTGTGGAGGTAAACTGTGGTGTGATGTTCTTTTCCTTCAGTGTCCAATTATTATCCATGTCAAAACACATCTATCAGCTTTGATTCTGGATATACAGCATGACCACAGAAAGCAAAAACGGACATGATGCTGCGTCTTGAGTCTGCTAGGTGTGCTTTTTTTTTTCCTCCTTTGTCTACAAAAGCATGGGAGAAGAAGGGAAGGGTTTGGGCATCCAGACTGGCAGAGCTCAGAGGACTTACCGGTGCATCCAGCACTATGAGCTGCAGCCAGGAGTAAAGCAGAGACATGCAAAGTTAGGAGACCCAGGCCCTCCCTTCTCAACAGAAAGCCACACCAATAGTCAATATGACAAGTTCTAACCTACATGTCCTCGTCATAGCGTTCCCCAAGTCATAGCAAGATCTTTCCAGGAGTGATGTTGGATAAAAAGGGGCAAAAGACCAGTTTGTATACTCACTATCATGCCATGAAGAGGCAGCTGTCCGTGCACTTTGAACTGATTAGTTGCCGTAACACCTTTGCTTGTGTAGAGGAGCATGTCTGAGAACTGAAAAGACAACAGAAACAGTAAAAGCTGATCATTAACAGCTGCTGAAGTTTTAACTAGACTTTAGGTGGAGTTTTGTACTAACCAGGAAAAACATTCTCTGCTGCAGCCCTTTCTTGGTGAGCTTGTAGAGACAACCCTCTCGAATGAACTCCTAAGAAACATACATGAAGCTCATCACACACTGCATGTTGAGTTTTTTTACTCAGTTTTCCAGCGCCCCCTACCCTCCTGTTCTGTTTCACTCACCCTGCCTGGTGCTGTCAAGTTCTCTATACCGATCAGGTCTCTCTGAAGCTCCGTTAGCTTTTGGAAATTCTCCAGCCGGATAAGACTGCTCTGCAGCTGGGTGGCTATCTCTGCCACCTCCTTCAGAGCCTCTGTCAAGAAAAGGATCAGAATCCAAATCTCTGAATTCAATACTGTGTCAGAACACCAAGTCAAATCATGAACGCAGCACATTTGGTTTTATTTGGATCAACTGGCTACGTGATAAAAGAGTAAGGTGGTGTCACATAATGAGGTGAAAGAACCTAAGCTTTAGAAAACTCACCTTTGCAGTCGTCATGGTCGCGGTGAGCAGGGGAGTAATGCTTGCATAATCTCTCCAGGATGAGTTTGTAGTGCATGAGGCGCTGGATGGGCTTGAGCAGGAATGTGTTGAGGGGCAAGTAGCAGACCTTCTGCAACTCGAACTCTTTGTATACGGTCTCCAGCTTCTTCAGTCTCTTGGTGGCTTTCTCCAGCTCTGTCAGCACCTCATCATGCTTCTGCAGGTAGCCGGTGAACTCCTGAGGATATACATAAAACACAGGTTCATGTGATAAGGGGCAAACATTTAAAGAGATGATGATGTACATTCAAAGTCTTCTCACCTTAAGGGCACACATGTTCCTCAGCATCACATCACCAATCCTCTGGTAGTCCCCTTTGACATGAGCATTGGAGCGTCCCTCCCTGAGGAAAATCGTTATCAGTTGTTTTTACTACCATCTCTTCAGAGGCTCTCATGTGTCCTATCACACAACACTCATGCAGCACCTACCAGAGAGCCAGCCTCTGGTCTAACTCCTTGAGGAAGCCACGGTGGAACTCATAGATGGGGTCGATGTTGGAGAAGAGCAGGGTCATCAGGCCCTCGGGCATGGCGTTGTCTTTGATCACAGCACTGCGGAACCACTGGGAGCAAGAGAAGAAGAAGAAGCAGAAGCAGCCTATAATTATCATATGTCACGTGTACATGTTACAATGAAATTTGTCCTGCATTTAACCTGCACTGTAAAACATTCACAAAATCTGATTTCTTTAGTTCTAACAGAGATAAAGACCTAAATGAAATAGCTTCATAAACTTTTTTATAGAGCTAAATGTATATATAAAATAAACTCAGACTATAACATGATGAGTATTATGCCATGCTCTAGTATTTCAAAGGAAAACTGAAGTCCTAAAGGACGACTCACCACGGTGATGACCTCGAGGTCTTTAAGGTATGTTCGCTCTGTGGTCAGAATCTCTTTGGCAATGAAATAGGCTTTATCGGTGGGATATCGCTGAAAGACAAGAGGAACATTCATTTCAAAATCTAATACCATTATATATTTTGCTGCAAGCTGTGATTTCTACTTTTTAAAAGGGATTGTGAGGCGGGGGGGTGGATGGAAGGGTGGCATGCAAACAGTGTACCTTCCTCCTGCCCTCCTCCTCCTCCTCTAGCCTGGCATTGCTGCCCACCTCACTCAGGATGGGGCTTTGCAGGGGCGACGGGGTCTGGCCTGGTAGGCTGAGTGTTGACATCTGAAAGGAGGGCGACAGGCAGAGGGGACCCTTTGAATTGAAGGGCGAGAGCTGAGGGCTATCCACGACCGAATCTGTGGAAGAGAGAAAAGAGAAATTAGTTGAATGAGTCGAGTCAAATCAAATCAAATCCACATTGTTCTTAAATGAGATTATAGTAGGAAAGAATCAAAGGGGTGAAAAGGATGCAACAAACAGGCCAAACATGATCTTCTGATATGGGCAGAGTTCAATCAACAATCACGCTCTTCACACCAAATGGAACTTAGCACATTAGCAGATTTGTGACAGTGCTACAATGTGTAAATGTAGCAGGAAATGTCATCTTCACCTCACCCGTTTTCCCACAGTTATCTTATTTTTCCAGAGAAAAAAAAACACTGCAGCACTTTTAACACAAACATATGCAATGGCTCATCATGCACTCTGGCCACAAATGAAAGGAGAGAGAGCAAAGCAAGTAATGGTTCCCACATTTCTTCCCCCCCCCCCTCACCCTCCATCACCTCCACCATTGTTTTCAGAGCACACTACAAGAAGGGTGAAGGCTTCACTGCCAACTTATACGAGCCCGATTCCATTTCAGACCACTGGCTCTGCTGCTTGTGCTGCTTGTGAGCTTCACAGGAGACAGACAGAAACAAGTCAGGAGACAGAAACAACAGAAGAAATGCTCGGCTATCGTCTTTACAGTCACACAGGTCACCACAGCTGCTCTTCTACTTCTATTAGAGAGGAAAAAAGAAAGAAAAAAAAAAGGAGAGGGGGAAGGCTGAGATGAGAAAAAAAAAAAAACAAAAAAAAAACATCACTACTTGACCCGGAAATAATTGCTCAAAGACTTATCAGGAATGTGGCTTGTCTGGGGGGCAAATAGTTGTTTATAGTTTATCTGGAAAGTCCCACAGGGGATGACATATGAGGAGGAGGAAAGAGTGGACATCAGGCTCCACAGCAGGAGGACAGGGGTTTGCTGTGGAATGACTTGGCACAAAGCCCATCTAAACAGTGAGCACACATGCTCAGCTGGAATTAGGTCGAGGAATCTTGTGTACGAGTTTCACCCAACCCCCAAAAAAGCAGGCATGCCTGTTAAAAGGAAAACAATTGTGTGTATTGATTTACTGCAAGACCGTACAGGCTCCTTTTTTCACATGGTGTTCCGCCAAAAAGCACGTCATACTCACGGGGTGATTACCTTCTACTTCACTAGAAGCACGTGTGATGCAGTTGTTCAGTTTGGGTTACTGAGAAGTTCTAGACAATTTGTACAGTTCTGATTCCAGACGAGACCCCACTTCTTAAAAAAAATGTTACACGGGGGCTCACTGGTCCTGCAAGTTGCTTCCTTTCAAATTATTCAAAATATGAGGTGGGTTATACACATATGCACAGTATCTTTAGTCTACGCCGTTAGTATATTCATAATATTTTTCCTTGTCCAACTTTAAAATGAGAGAGGTTCAACAAGAAATTGTGCTCATTTATCCATCTGTAGCTGCAATTATTGCGAGTGCTTCTTTCTGCGATTGCTTCCTTATTTCAGTCTGCATCTCAAAAAGAATTTTAAGTCTGACATTCATGGTACCCAAAAGTGATTACTTTATTCTTGAGAGGAACACATACAAACATTAAGTACAGATTGTTTATAATTAGTAAATATACAAGTTCAAGATTAAGTGATGATTACTTGATGCCTAAGTGCAGTTAAGCTGGTTATAATTGTCAGCCTGTCATTAGTTAGTTGTGATGTAGGAATATAGTAAAAAAAGAATCAAGGCAAGAAGATAGCTCAAGACAAACACTTCATCAGATCACTGAGCTCTACATGGTCTACTTAGTAACTGATGGCATCTGAACAAAATACTGTTCCTCTCCAACATTGCTGGAGAAGTGACACAGAAACAACAGTCACTTGTGACTGTAGACACATTTGCTCATTCTTGTTTAATATTGTCAAAAAATGGTTGTGCACCATCCTTAAAATGACAATGAGAACAGGTGAGTGTTTAAAAAGTATCTCCTGATGACTAAAGAGAAAAACTCTCAAGTTAGAAATCCCCTTTCCTTACACGCACGCACACAAACACAATCACACACTCACACTCAGCAGAATCATTGCTAAGCTACTGAAAAGTAAACATGAACTTACACCTGAGATATGCAAGAAACAATATTGTATGAATGGTGAAAGTAAGTGTGTTAAGGCACCACGGTGCAAGTGCTGCAGATAAAGACAACTCTGTAACTTGTACAGAAAAAAAAAAAAAGAATATAAAAAATTTTACTTTGCAAATGAAATCTGCCTGCAGGCAGATTGAAGAGGAAAAGGAAACTAAACAAATATTACTGATTAGTTTGATGTCAATTGGCTTTTTGTGTTTTATGGCACGCTGATAAATCACTTCAAGACAGACTTGACAAGACCAGACCGCAGACACATCTGAGGCCTGGAGCGTGGACAAAAATCGTTTTAAAAAATGTTTTGTGCATGCTCGTATATTAGCAACTGACCACATGACTGCAAACATTTGTTCCCACATCAGCTCTTTAAAAAAAATAAAATAAAAATTGTTGGTACAAAAAAATTATAGCTACTGTGCAAAAATACCCTCATTTCCTTATTTCTCGTTCCCCTTAATATAAACAAAATACCATGTTAATGGGCACGTGAAGATGCTAATGCCAAAACCAAACCCTGAAACATGCTAAAGGCAACAGGTCAGAAGAACAGACAAGGGAACATCAGCCTTTACCATACACTGCTGATGTAATTAAAGTTTACAATGCTGAAAAAGGGTCTGAAAATGACACTGTGGTTCTATTTTAAGATGCCTCACACTCTAACTGGGAGTAATTACTAAGTACTACTGTATCAAAAACTGTTAGTTTACTAAAGCCTCACATGTTTGTAGTATGATACATTCATTTTGCACAAAGTGGTGTTAACAGCGTACTAAATGGCTCACTAGTACACTGCCTACATTCTTAAACTAAACACAAAGCAGAAATGTCAGTTTGTGTCGATTTTGGTGAGATTATATCCTTCAGATATCATGATCCTATATAAAATAACTACTACATGCTGTGAACTAGACTGATGTGAGAACCACTTCAGCCAGCAGATGTCAGTGATGCACAAAAGTGCAAATGAAAGAGTGGCTCTATGGGATGTCTTTTTAATAGTAGGCCTACAAGGATTCTGCAAGGATCATTAACCTCAGACAACTGTTGACTTCATTTTACCCTGAGATTAGAGACATTAATGATTACCATCTACTGCAAACACTGCACAAGAGGTATCATCTGAGAAACGACTAATATTAAGTGTTTAGGAACAGTGCTTTGTCAATATTATCACATTTTAAGCTTGCTCGGTGGTCACATTATAATTCGGATATGGGAATATGGGATTACTTTAATTACTTACGTCATTTACAAACTAAAGTTTCTTTTAAAAAAAAAAAATGTTGAACTAGAAGAACTTGAACTAAATTAGTATAGCTTCAGTATGTGAGGGCATATCTAACAGATCATTCTTCTGCTAATTTGTATATATATGTACAATATGGTGTTAACCAGTATTTAAGATGCTTGAGCTTTCAAAAGAAAAGCACAAAACATTTTGAGTTTTTGGAAATACTGGAGGGATATACTCTATTTTCACTAAATAGGCAAAGATAAGACAGCCAGGTGAAAGTCACAGAAATACAATGTCATTCAGAAATTGGATCATAATATAGGCCAATACTTAACTAGCTAACTCAAATAATCAGAGTTAGCTGGGAAGACAGAAATAAATTGACGATGGCTGGGGTACCAAACAAAGATTTAAAAATTAAAGCATGTGACTAACGAGTATTCACTACAAAGATGCACATTAATAATGATAGGAGTGTAGGATGTTGGAAATTAGCTGCAGAGCGCAACACCAGCAATAAACGTACAAGCTTTACAGTTTCAAATGGTGCATCTATTTTGTATTAATCTGCTTTATGATGGTTAAATATGTAGTTAATGTCAGAAGTTGTTAAACTTCAATTTAAAAAAAAAAAAAAAGAAAAATACGCTGCTGCTTTATCCAAAGAGTCTACATTACATTTTAATATGAGAGGGTGTAGATGGGTCTGAGAGTGCAAGGGCCTGCAGATTGTGGCACTGAAGGAGGAACCCCTCTATTCCACCACTTCCTGTCAGCGGATTACTGTAAAACAGGTTCTGCTCAGGGGGAAGAACACTGTCCGAACCCCAGTCAGAGTCTGAATCTGAGCTGCCGTTCCCTGAGCCCTCAGTGGCTGTAGGCGGGTAGCTAAGCTGCTCTAGCTGCTCTAGCAGGTCACTAAACTGCACAGCAGAGCTGCTTTCAGAACGCACAGAGTATGCTGGGAAGTTGACCATCGAGCTGGCCTCCGACTGAATATCAGAGCCTGGCAGGCGAAGTGAGGAAGAGTCAGGCCCTCCATAGCCCACAGACATGGACTCGCCAGCAGAGCTGAGTCCCAGGTTGTCCAGAGAGCTGCACTCAGAGCGGTTATTCACCAAAGAGCTGGTCTCAGAGTGACCAATAATGCTATCAGGGAAGGGATTGTTATTCCCATTCAGGTCCTCTATACCCACACTAAAGATCCTGTTTTTGCTGAGATCAGAGTTTCCCACATAATCAAACTCTTCTATTTTATCATCGAGCCCATAGGAGTAGGCCTCTGCCCCCCCGCCATAAAAGGAAATTTCTGTGGGATCATCATCTATGAACTCCTCAGTAACATGCAGCGGTGAGTTGCACATTGAGAACATTGGATTCTGTTTTGCACGCAAAAGTTCTGCCTCAAAAGCCTCAGGTGTAAGAACCCCCTTTCTCTTTCCTGCACCCCCTCCCAATGAGCACCCAGTTCCCCTTCTCCCACCAAGAACATTATCCTCATTGCCATTTTTGGAGGGCTGAGATTGGGATGTGCCACTCTCTACACACACAAACAAGGGGCTGCAGTGTCCTGCTGCCTGATTGTTAGGGGCACCTTGAAAAGCGTAGTGAGATGGGGAAGCAGGCTTGACAGGTTCCTCCTTCGGAGGGCTGGGGGGTCTGGCAGCTTGCCGGCGGGGCTGAAGCTGCTGCTGCTGCTGGAGAGATGCTGGAGACTGGTTCAGTGTCGTCAAAGGCTGGGTCTGAGGTTGGAGTTCTGTTTGTTGGAGGATGCCAGAGATGTGTGCTGGGTGGAAGGACACGGTAGCAGAGGAAGGGGAGGCTGAGGCCCTGAGACCGTCATTGAATGACAAACTCTGAAACAACAAGGAACATGAGGGAGGACAAACAAAGTGGAAAGTAATAATGAAGAAAACGGTATTAGTGTATTCACTATGGTGCAGTATGTTTATTTTTTTGTTTAAATTTGTTGCACAAATATAACATTGCAGCTCCACTGACCTGTTTTGGCACGTCTGTTGCTATGGATCGAGAGGACATTCGTATCTTACTGTTCCTCCTGAACAAGAAAGATTCGAATAATTTTGACAAAAGCAAAGCAGAAATATTTCAGTGAATACTTAGAAAGAATTACAAAGTATAAACCAAGACTGTTTATACTGCATATGGAGACACACACCTCTGGTATGGTGTTCTCTTTGCTCCATTTTCCCTGACATACTCCACAAGTTGTTTCTGGGTCCTCCCACTGACAGAAAGAGTTTTCAATCAAAACACCAAGTAAAACAACTCAGCTTTTTGGATGAAAATTGTTCCTATAACCAGGCATTAAAAGAGAACTGCCTGAACCTTTGTTCCTATGTGATTATTTAATACCTGTATCTAAAGGATGAGCCTCTATTGAAGAGCATGGTTTTGGATTTAGGTTGGGGTTGGTCTAACAAACGGAAAAATGAGTGGTACTCCACGCAGATCTTCCAAAAGATTTTACACTGGTCCCGACTGGCCATCAGGAACTCCAGAGTATCTTCATGGGGGCCCTGAGAGCAGACAGAAAAAGACTGATAATGAATAACATAATATTTCTGGTTGGAATGAATCGGAGACAAACTGAAAAAAAACATACAACTTTGGTGCACACTAACTGGTAAGATGTTATTGTAATTTATACATACATGGACCTCTGGGTGGAGTTTGATGAGGAACCGTTTTCTCTTGAAGCTAAGTTTGCGAATCTTGGACCAGTTGAAGGTATTTATTTTTGTGTGACCCTGTTACAAAGAGAAACAATATCTAGTAGCACTCTCAAGGACTAAGAGCCACATTCAGAAACAAAGCTGGTATGAGAGCAAAAGTTACCTGAAAAACCTGAAGACCCATATGAGCAACAGCCAGATTGATCTTAGTGCCTTCCCGGTCAGCTGCTGGGTGGAAGCGGACACCATACATCTCCAGTTTACGAGCAATCTCCAGAATTTGGAAATCTGATTCAGCAGGAGTCTGGCCCCTGGAGGGGGGAAGGCAACGTAACAAACTTACAAACATTAACACTTTAACATGTGCTCTTCTTCTTGTTCTCAATATTTCAGAGTTGTGCAAAATTTTACCCTTTATCTTATAGGATGTTAGTGCTTCGATTAACTGGCTGACAATATAGTGATGTCCGCTCTCAGATACTGTTATCACTTTGGGCCAAAAACAGAAACTTTCAACTATGTATCCAAATAGACCAACATAATGTGCAGAGTTGTTTAAGGTCAAGTGCAAGTCTACTTTCTTTCAATTGACAAATACTGTCAATACAAATTATATCCATCAAACCAAACCTTAGCAATTGTCAAAGTAAAAAAAATCTTAATTAGTTTAATTAACATACTCCCAATAAGCAGCCAGAGGAGTACATTTGGATGATTAACTTTGCTCAATACACCGACTGGCTGCATACTAGACAGTATCAATTAATAGTGAAAGGTTGTGTTGTGATTAAAATTTTCTCCCAGAAATGCAGTAATGCAGAATTTCTCAAGTCAATTCTTCTGCAGGCCAATAATAATCATCACAATTATCCTTCCTTGTGCAGCACAGAGTACGTGTGGAGAGCCCATTCTGCAGTTTCTATTTCACCACATCAGATTTAAAACAAAGATCATGTCTTGTTTGCTGGGTGGTGTGAACTTAGCGCTCTTCTAACTTCGAGGATTTGAGAGGCATTATCTAAAACCATGCGATTACAACCAAACAGCATGTTAGGAAGACATATCCATCCAATCATCACCACATTCTAATTTTGTTCATCCGTTAAGCGGCAAAATCTCCTTAGGGCCCTCCCCTGCCCCACTGGCCTTATGGCTAATATGCCAGCCAGAGCAGGGGATTAGGCCAGGGAACTCGCTGCTTGTGCTTCCACACTGGGAACCAATGGAAGAGATTAGCAAAGGTCTTTAGAGCCACCTAAATACACTGTGTTGGAAAGAGCTCCTATTGGCCATAGGATAGTACTGTGCTAACAAGTAGGCTGGTGGTGGGAAAAGTGCAGCAGGTTTTGTGATACTGTGAACCCTGAAATGGGGCATACCCTCTCATTATAGTTGTTATGCAAGAATACACAGATGTCTTAGTTCAGTTACCTTTTAATACCCAACACTAAACTTTTGTGCTTAAGGTCACAAATGGATCATGGATAGTGACACACACAGCGTATAAACTACAGAAACTGTGATTGATGTGTTACACTTCATAGGATATAATTCTGAATAGCACATGGTCCAAAAGACTGATAATGACAGCATTCATTCAAAACCTGAGAAATTGGGTTATAGGTTAAGAGTTCTAGTTCAAGTTCCTTCTACCACATAGGGACGCAAGTTAACCAATAGTTAAATTCACTGAAATTGAAATGATACCTTGAAAACAAATATTTAGTGATACAGGAGAGAACTTAACACTATATTTGATTTTGGAGCCAGTGTATTAATTTATACTTTTTACAACCACTGATGCTGCTTCTAACTGATCCTGTATTTCCTTTTGGGTACTTTGATTATGCCTATTGTAATTTGTTTTTTTACAAGTTGCTGTCTACATCCTCACACCAGTAAGGGATCACACAAATCCACAATGTTATGGCCGTGCTTTGGAGGCAGGTCAGACCGCAACAGCAGAGCTGTGTCAATGTCACAGTAGACTGGCTTAACATGTGGTCAGGACTACAAAGCAATGAATCACAATTGCAGTACCCCAATTATAATTATTGCAGCAAAGTTGTTTTTGTGCATGTGTTTTGAAAAGGACAATAGTTGTGCTTTTATTTCTTAGAATTTAATGTTTTTACGTTTTGCTGTATTTCAAGAGACATCTAAGAAAACATGATGAGGAACTGAGTTCAACAGACATGTCCAGTCAGCTTCTGTGACAGAACGATCTGCTGGCATCCTGCCAGACAGCTACTTCTGGTTTGATGCAAACTGGTCTACATAATGAGTGACCCTTTTCAGCATATCATATTCAAATCTCCTAAGAGCGCCACATAAGAAACGCTGCAGCCACAAAGGCAAATGGCAGGACGAGGTAACAAAAATGCAGACTGCGAAGACAACAGAAATACAAACATGTCGAAAAGATGATGAGATGATGATGGGCATCAGCACTTACAGGTGCCTGCGGTGGAGCTCCATGATTCTCTCTTGCACCTTCTCTTGGTAAGGCAACAGCTTATTCATCCTCAGGAAGTCCCTGTCAGCTGCATCATCATAGTCACCAATCTCCGCTGTGGTTTATGGTAGAATAGCAAAACATCAGTTTCTTTGTACGTAAAGGGATACTCGGGTAACATATTAACAGAGGTTAGCCAGCTCTATTTTAAGTGTGTGCAAATTAGTTTTGATAGGGATTAAACTGAGTGACTTACTTTTCAAGTTCTAGTTCAAGCTTTGAAGGATGCCCAATTCTTTTGAATCCGTTTTCTTTTGATTTAGAATACTTTTGCTATATTACACAATGTGTGGCGTTATTCATGAAGCCATTACATTGAAATATAAAAATACAACAGCTGTGAATACTTGTCACTTGACATCCCCGTTTTGGTTGTTTAATGTTCTCAACATATGCCTGTATATCTTTGACTTATCTTCTGAAAGTGCACAATTAGTTTTGTATCAGAATTGTTCCTAGTGTTAATGCCATCTCCTGTTTCATCTAGTCTCTCTGTGACCATATTTAGTTCAGGGGATGTTGTGTAATATACCTTTAGGTGGAGGTATTTTTTTAGTATGCCAGAAATGCTGCCTTAACGCTAAAGAAAATTACAACGACAGGAAAATGGCATTTTTAACTTGTGTCTCTTTGTTGGAGTAAAGCCGTCTAATCTAGTTGCTACACCTCCTGTAAATAATCAAGTTCACTGGAATGCAGACATGGTATTAAGAGAATTAACTTAATCTGGTGCGATATGTTTACAGTGAAATGTCCCAAATGAACAACCAACAAAATTTGATTGAGAACCAGTTTAAAAACATACACTGGACAAGGTGAGAGGCCAGCAGGGCTCCAGTATTTTCAGTGCAGATCAACCTGCCCTCCATAAGATCTCTTTTCATCTGCAGAGAGAATAAGTACCTGCAAGGGGGAAAAAACCCACGGAGGCTTAGTGTCCATCTGTTTATGTTTGGTAAATAAGCATGAGCTGAACTTATCGATTCATCTAACCATCTTTAAGAAAGTTAAATATACCCTTATAAAAATAAAAATAAAGGAATCACATATTTGAACGTTTATTAAAGTAAGAATACACAAAAGCACACTTTTCCATAATGAAAACCTTGCCCTGGAATTTTTGTGATGCCTTTCGTTTGTGGTAGAAGCCAAAACAAATACACACATTGACCAAATACCTTAGTGACTGCAGCTAAGCAGTGAAAGAATTTCAAAAACATTTTTAGGAATACAAATACTACTAAGCACAGAAAACCATAACTGTGAGGTTTTGAAAAGGGAAAAAACATCAGTTTAGTTTCTAAAGCCTCTCTACACAGGCATGAGATAAATGTAATATCCAGTGGGAAATTACAGTCACTGACCTTGTGTACTCCTCGTGCAGCTGACCAGGGTCTGGAGGAAAGAATTTCACCGAGAGTCTAAATAGCGTATTTGCTGGTCCTGAAAGACGTTAAAAACACACCATTAGCACAGAGATATATTTTCAGTGAGTGGAATTTGACTTATTTGAGCTCACTTACTTCTGACTTGTTTCATAATGGGTTTTGTGGGTTCCAGCCAAACCTAAAGAGAAACTGCATTATCTTCACAATGTCAGAAGAACATTTAATGACATTTGACAGTTGGTGACCTCTCTACCTTATAAGATGTGTTTACTAAATTCTGTGTCAGTGTCTTGATGACTATAGTGTTATGTGGCACAAAGAGTGATCTCCTACAAGGCTATGGGCAACAACTGGCTTTAAAACAAACCTCACTCTAGGAGCCTGCTTATTACATCTGGGCCTGATTGAGGAAGGAATGTGCTAGATCCAGACAGATACATTGAAGAAATTGGTATCAGCTGATTTGCCTAAACTCTTCTTTCTACATGTGTGTGCAGGACACCAAAATATATTCATATCCAATCTCCTGACAACTAAACATTGACTAATTATAGATCTATTAGTTAAGTAATATTTTTACAGCTGCCACTTTAAGATTCTCAAAGATTGTTTTCTGTTTTTTATATTTTACCTTATTTCATACATCTAGTTTTTGTTAACTACTTGTAAAGTAACTAAGGTCAGTTCAAGTACAAAACAAAATTTACTTAAATAGGTCAAATGCCAGTCAATTACACAAATGCGATGTGCTTTAGCATCAAGTCCACACCAGCCATTGCTGGATCAAGCAAGCATCTCTAAGTTGTCACTGTTTGGATCTTTTTGATCATATCAGCTCACCACCAGTTGTGATTCAAACTCATGTATATATGCTGCTCTCATATGGTCAATAGAGCACCTCACTGTTTGTGTAGGCATCTTAGTAAAAAAAATAAAATAAAAAATAAAAAATAACTATCCAAAACTGCACTGCAATAAAAAACAAAACAAAACAAAACAAAAAACATACTGTATGCATTAATTATGGTTTCCAGCGCTTAAGCTGTTGAACATTTAAGCTAAATGGATAGTGAGTCTTATTAAAGTAACAAAAACGTCTCTCTCTTTGAAGACAAGTGTCATATCTCTTCTCTGTTGCTTTACAAAAGCTTCCTGGTGGTCTTTAATTCCACTTATGTTTCTGGAGGAATAAAGCAATGGAAAGTATGACACTTGTACATGTGCCAAACAAGTAAAGCTATTCCTAGATTATACGCTGCTCAACTCTAGTAAAAACAACACTACTTCACTGTTTACACTGTGGAGTTGAGAAATTACTTAAATATTGATTTTGTTCCCAGACTCAAGTGCTGTTGCCATCAACCTATGACCTTTGACCTTTCAAATGCTGCTTTAATCAATCTGTGTGTCAGTTCCTGGATATTCAAGGTGTTCGTTTCAAACAGGAAACAGAAGACAGCGTTGCTGGTGTACGTACCCAGTTCATCTGCATGTTCTGAAACTCAAGGCCAAAGTAATCACTCTCTATGAGGTTGCCACTGTGGAAAACCTCAGAGAGGAGAGCCTGTCCAAGAGCTTTTGGCTGAAATAGAAAAATGTTTTATTTTAGCTCCATCACTATGCAACACAAAGATCATACTCCATGTGATCATATACATAATACAGTAAAATGTCAATGGTTGGATGAATTGCATTGATTTGACTTAAAATAAAATGGCCAGAAGTAAATATAAAAAGAAAACAAAACAATTTATACGTAGAATTGGGTCAGGAAGCCATGCTTGGTGGTAATAGTGAGCATTGTAAATGATCCACTTCATTGTGTGTTCCATGTTCCATCTCTCTATTGACATTGTTCCCTTTACGTGAATGAGCAAATTAACTGCAAAAATATTTCCTACTGAACATTTGCCATTGCCCTGAACAGAGTGCAGCAAAGTCACAAGCAGGAAATCTGCTGAAGTTTACCTTCTCATCGCTTTGGGGATTGTTTTCACTAAATGAAGAACTAATTACTATGTACAAAGCACACACTGCACTTGAGGTTTGGAACCATAGCCTGTGACTTTTTGAGAAAATTACAGCCTTAAACATCTGGTTGTAATGTGAAATAGTATTTTTAAAAGCCTTATAAAAAAAAAAAAAGAACTTCTTTGCATTGGCTAAAGCAAAGCAACTCAAAGAGTGCCAGGAGATTTAGTGTAGTAAAGTATTTTCATTACTTTGATACAATCATATGTTCAGCATTCACAAAATCTATAAACTGCAGGTGAAACCTACTGACACAACAGCCATAAATTCAGGAATCTGTTGTAAAATGCCCCTTTTCCATGCATTTACAGTGTCCGATTACAGCTGATCTAAACCAGTGAACAAAAACTGGTGTGCTAAAATACTTACACTGTCTGGTTGTTCTTGAGTGGAGGCCAAACATACTATCCAGACAGCACCAGTAGGTATTCAAAATGCATTAGTGGCCAAATGCAAGGAACATTTAAGGTATTTTGTCTCAGTATGACCCGTTCATTGGGGTTTAGTGAATACCAGTTTAACAAAGTAACACACATCATAATACACACAAATACGTAGTAAAGTAATCATATAATGAGCTTGAAGCAGTTGGAAGCTATGCCAGAAGTGTTTTGTAAACAAGGCTATTAGACAAAAACACAAATCTCCACTATGGATAAAGACAACATTACCAAATAATAGTTGCCATTTCCTCCAAGTTTCCCTTTTAAGGTTTTCAATGTTCACATCTTCCAATTGTCATGGAATGTAAAGTCAGACTAAATTCAGACCAACCTGTGTTTAAATTTATGTTATGATATTTATGTTTTATATTTGCAATGTTAAACAGGTATAATGTATAATATATATTCACTTTTCCCCCCCCAGGCATGATCAACTACTTTGTATGGACTGGTGTGCTTTCATAAGCCCCTCCTTTGTTACTTGTTAACCCTCGGCAGGAATGTTGAACTACATTCAGAGCACTCCTGTCTCGAGGGAAAGTAAAAGCCTCCTCTTGGACAATCAGCCTTATCTTACACACTGAGAAGGACTGATGACATTTTTCAAAGAGATTTAATTTCTCCCAGAAAGCTAGCCGAAAGGACAGGGTACACTGCTCAGATCATGCATCTTCTCCTGCATGAATAAACAAAAAGTGTTTTTTTAGTGTAATTTTGATTGAATTTCATAGCAAAACAGACATATAGACCTTCCTCAAATGGCTGATCAAGTTGGGTTACTTGCATGAGCAATCAGCCACTGTATGCACTGTTGGCACAGAGTTATTACACCACCCACGAAAAATGCTTGGGATCTCTGAATTTTACAGTAAAAGAAACAGTGGAAGAATTAAGGTTATGTGACTAAAGCAATGAGCAAAGCTGAATTGAGATCATCCCCACCCCCAAACATTTAGGTATTTTATGTGTGTGTAGCAGAATCCGTGTGATGTGTCAGTGAGCTGCAACATTAAGGCAGGTCAGTGGGTCACCCAATCAAGTTCCAAAAGCCGGACAGATTATGGCAAACAGATGTTTTGCTGGGAGACAAATCTTCCTGTGTGTGTGTATGTGCGTGTGTGTATGTGCGCGCACAGAGAAGGAAAACTAAAAACACAGGTGTAACCCAATATTATTTAGCCTAGTTCAAATCCAGGGCTTGGGTGTACCTTGCATGACAGGTTAAGCATGGTTTGCTGAACAGCAGTTGATACTCCCTGGCTATCAGTGACTGGTGCTGAGCAGTGGTAGAACCTCCTACTGACAGAAGGGGTGTGTTGGGACTTGTATTTGGCACAGTGGGATCTACGTTGTTTAGGCTTTGCCACCAGGAGATATCCTGCCGATATACATTTTAAAGCTCTGCACATCAGTGGCCACTTTCACAAGTCTGTGAGGAGAAATTCTGAAGTTCAACAGGTTCTTCAACACCTTAAACTTAATGCCATCTTTCATCCTATATCAGTATCACCACTGATTTCTTTCTTCTGGCTTTAGGACATACTTTTGGACAGTTGGTCAGGACCTTTGTTGGCACATAAACACTACATAATGGTAATCTGGATCAGGTGTTTTAGTGTGCCTGCTGCTCAAGTCACCTGTGTAATACCACCTTCAGCTTGACTTTCAAAACAGAAAAACAAAGACTGAGATGTGAGGTAGGTGGAACCTCCTAATGTGGCAGCTAATTACTTAGCAAAAAAAATAACAGTTACAGAAGGACAGATCTGTAAACTGCAGCATATAAGATTGTTTGAGACCTTAAACGGTCTTTAGATTGTTTGGATACTAGCTACTTCAGTACACAATTGGACATTGTGGGTGCTTTGTAGAGACAAGAGCTAAGTGCTCAGCTGTAGTAGTTCTAATGAGGAACAAGAGTACTCCTTTTTGACTATACACATATGAGCCAAAACCTTACCAGTCAATACAGCACAATACTCAAAACAACAAAAAGACCATTTACACAGTTTTTGCCGATTTTCACACTGTTCAGATTTCATCAGTTTCTCGTAAGAAAGGTGAAAGTTAAAAGTAATACTCCCACATTACCACTGAATTGCACGTTTCATCATCTGGTTCTGACAAAAATCAAAATGAGATTCTGTTAGAGGCCAGTGGTTTAAATTCCTAGGCCAAACTTTCAGCAGGACTACACTCGTGGCTGGGTCCCCTCCCCCAACACCTCTGCTCAAACTTTGTACTGGCCATGACTGCCAACTATGAACTGCCCCTCTCTCTCCCCCTTTCTTCTCCCAACCCACTTGGTTGTCAACCTTGCTATTTATGTGCTTGTTTGCCAACACTAAAAGCAATGCTCAGATTCCCTCCCACAGATGCCCCGACTGTACTGCATTTTCACACAGCTAGGTTCCACGTCCCACCCTCGGTCTTTTTGCGAGTTTTGAGCTGGTAGTTAAGGCCAGTAAAGGGGCTGGCTTAGCTGGATAAAAGAAGCCTGTGTTTCCTTGTCCTCCTGGCCCTGCCTCCCTGTCCAGAAACCACAAGACCGAGCTTTCTCCTGTGCTGGCTGTGGGAGGGGCCTGTGGACGACAGCCATGCAAACAAATGTCTGCTGATGACGACCATGCTGGGTACCTGCAGCAGATGAAGTCCAACAGATCAAAGCACATGTGCTCTGATCTAATCTGTCTTTTGTAGTTCCAGGCTAAAGCCATTACAGGGCCATAAATCCATGTATTCTATCACACCATATGTTCACTTTGCCATTTTCACAATAGATACAATCTACAGCTAGTAAGAGCTGCCAGAAATGTACAAGTCTATAAGAGAGAAGAGTGTTAACAGATTTTTGTTGCAAGCATATTTATTCTTCGCTATACAGTGTACAGTAGGAGTGGCAGGAAACGGCAGGTGATAAAGACTGCACACAAACGTAAGATATTTGGGCAGCTGAGCAACCAAACATTTAACACTGCAATTTTGTACAATATGCATGAAGGAAAACTACACTTCTAAATCAAAAAACAGCTACGCTGCTTCATTTATTCTTACGTAATGTATCTGGGGTGAAACAGACTTCTCAAGTGGAAGTTGAACACAAGTTGACTAACAGAAGTACAGCCCTGTAGGCATTCAGTACACACAAATACTATTCTACCTCCAGCCCACAACTCCTCAGACTGAATGAACAGAAACATTACACAATGTTGAGCAGTGGTGAACAACAGTGTCTCTCAGAGGCCATCTTGCTCCCGTCAAATTGCAGCCTGCTTGACACCAGGACTGTCGTCATTCTCCTTTTGCAGCTATTTATTTCTGTCTGCCACCTCCTATCAACTCTATGCCAAGAGCTTACTTTGAACTCTCCAGGCCCACTTTAGTTGCGCTTCAATACGCAGGGTTTAATATCTTCCTAAAACTGACAATAATGATCTTAAGTTACTTTTCCTCTAGAACGAATGGCACACAGACTGACTTCCTGACAAATTAAACTTGTGTCTGTCACTGTTTATTAGCTTAAGACTTTGAGAGAACATATGGTGCATAAGATTATGAAATGTCCGTCTCAGCAGTGCCCCCAAACTACATCTGCCAGAACAGTTACTGTTTTGGCTAAATGAAGACTTAGGATAGAGTTGTTACAAGGTAAAACACTTAACTACTCACAGCACAAATCCGGCAATATCACAAAAATAACTTCCCCATTTATCGGGCATTGATTTTTTTTCTTCACTAAGGGGACTCCACACAAATGACAGGAAACCTGCTCTGATATAGTGGCTTCCTTATTACTTCCTATTTGCCTTCTGAATACCTCCTACAGTGACTACAGTAAGTAAACATTAGATAGCACTATCACAGCATGGACCTAAAGGTTTGTTCAAACTAACTGTAAACATTTACAAGGGACTGACTTTGGAAAATGATAGAAAATGGAAAATGAGGGTAATTGAGTACTATGGCAAAAATAATATTGTGTAAAATCTCTGAATTTCACAGTATTTACTTCAACCAGTGTAATATTCTATTTTGTCAAAAATAATTACAACACAGATAGATTTCCAGATAAAGATAAGAAACACTGATTTCCTAAGTGGCTGTGGCAGAAGTGATGGTGACAACTAGAAAGAATGACTGACTGTCCTGTCTGCAAAACCGATAGGCAATAAGCCAATGGTAAATGTCAATGTTCTCAGATCACGTTAGGTTGCTCAAATCTTTGGAAAATGAAATAAAGTGCTACTACCACCACCACAATTTGTACATGAGCAGAAATCACAGACAACAAACTTAAAAAATGCCCTAGTGAGTTACACCAAGTTGCCTGAATAAGAAGCCTTAAGGAGGAAAGGATTTCAGCACCAAAGCCATCTGGCAGCTGTCACCAACCCAAGCCACACGCAAGCTGGGTATCCCAGGACCGTAAGGTAGAAGATATAGCAGGCTGTGTAACAAACTGCTGGCTTATCACACTGTAAATACATGAGGATGACAAAGAAACAATGAGGCTTTGCTACAGCTAATGAACAACTTACATCTATATCAAAGAACTCCTGGGAGTCATCCAGCCCCTGCACACGGATTTGCAGTCCTCGTCCATGGCTTTTGCTCCCACCGATCATGTTGCCACTGAGGCTCTGGCCCGGCTCCAAAGTGCTGATACCAGCATTGAACTGGGCTCCCAGCCTTGTGCCAGGGGTCTGCAGGACCCGGTACGAGCCCTCTAACTCCCCCATGACCGCTCAGAGCAGCTCCTTCGCCTCACTCCTGCAAACGCAGAAGACAGCGGAAATCAAAGTGGGGATAAAGTGCAAAACACAATCAAACACGAGTGGTTCACAGAATGTGTCATGTTGTGAGGGGCGATGAAGCTGCCATGAACCTCTGCAGGCTGCAGCCAACTCCAGGTGACGACTGGTTTAACAAGTTCCTGCACGTTTTACTTGAAAACGAAGCTGTTCGTGTCCATGTGGGATTCATTCAAACCAACTCTGACATATCTGAGAGCAACAGCTAATATTAGCTAAAAACTGTAGTTAGCATTTAGCTGTAGAGATAAAAAAAAAAAAAAAAACTAACCGAAAATACAAAACAACAAAAAAACGACGGCGTCACCTAATTGGCGTGTGTTGCATGTGGGCCTAACTTGGTCAGAAGGACTTTAATGTCGCCGTAACCAGCGTTTTTACACCGAAAAGAGAAGAAACTTTACGAAGTGCAGAAATCTGAAACGAACATTTACGGTGAGGTTTGTTTTGTGGAGTAGAGGAGCTCCGTGGACACGAGTTCACCGACGACGAGCGAACCCACGAATAAAACACCTTTCACCGTGTTTTCTCTCCGCTCACACGAGAACGTGTAAATGTGTTGAAAGCGTCGATAAAGCAGCGTTAAACTCACCGTTGTTGTTGTTGTTGTTGTTGTTTTTTTTGGCCGTGTGGAAACTAAATGCTAAAAGTTAGGAGCCCCGAGGAGGACACCGCTCCGCTCCATGGTCGCCGTCGTCCAAAGGAGTGCGCACTCACGCTGCTTTGTGATTGGCTGCGGCGGCTCCGTGCGCGCTGCCATTGGTGGAGAGGAGGCTGAGGATCGTAGGCTGACGAGCGAAGATTTACCTTCCTCTGCTGGAAATAGCTCCCGGGGAGGATGGAGAGTGAGCGGCGACTCATTACAGGCCTCTCATGTGGCCTTTTAACGAGGGGCCCCGTGGAAAAAAAAACTAAAGTTCAAACAGCTACGTGTGTCTGATCCCACGGACAACCTCTTACCTGTTGTACAGCGCTGTGAAAACCTGCAGTGGAAATGAAATGATGGCTGTCTTTTCTGATCAAGGTGGTGCTGTCATGTCAGCGGCTTTTGTTTTGTTGTGTCTTGACGTTTGTGTGAAATAATAAGTGGGATCCCACTGTGGGCCCTGCACCTATCAGCCTGTACATTTAATAACACTTCTCCCTCACTGCAAGAAGGCTGTTTGTCTGTGATAGACTGGCCACCTGTCCAGGGTGTACCCCGTCTATCGCCTGATGACAGCTAGGACAGGCCCCAGCACTCCTGCGACACTTAAGTGGACAAGAATGGGTGAATAGATGGATGGATCTCCCTGAACATTAGGTCATAGCGTGTGCACGCACACAGGTGAGCAGCTCTGTGATTACATCAGTCACTTTGCACTTTGCTTCTTTGTTTAGTGGCTGCACTTCGATGATAAGAGTCAGACTGAACTAATTCATGAGCACTAGGAAAAGACAGGCCTGGCACAGGAATGGAGCTCCCCCTGCTGTTTTCCTTACAACAAACAACACACTGCATCAATGAAATGGGAAGATTACTTGAAGATTATCTGTCAGCATAGGCGACAAAGTACTTTTAGATTTTAATGTGCAATCCTGAGATACTTTCCATGTACTAGAGTGTTTTTTATTCCATATTGCGTTCACCTTTACTTCACTATAGTTCACAGGAGACGATTCTACTTTTTATTCCATTCTCCTTCTCCATTCATTTGACAGTTTTAGTTACTAGTTACTTTTTTCAGGGGTGAGCAATAATAATATTAATAATACAGTAAATTAATAAATAGTGACATATTAACCTGTTGTTACTGCTACAAGTGGTTATAATCAGCTCGATTCTTTTTTTGTTCCACATCAAGTCTCTAGGTAACAGTTTTTGTCCTTAAGTTTTGTCCGCCTTAACCACTGGCACTATTGAAGAGAAAAATATCAAATTACTAAAGAAAAAATTATGTTCCCACATCCATGGATGGGATGTGGCATAAAAGTCCAATTCCGGGCATTCAAATAGATGTTTAAATGTCAAATATCATTCTTTGTTATGAGTGCCTGGAACAAGCCATGTTTCAATGCCGCATGTCACTCATGGATGTGGCCATTTATATTTTCCACTGTGTTTAAAAATACTGACCATTAGGAAATTATCAAAATGTCATTATACGCTGCTCCATAAACTTAAAGGAACAATTTTGAATCAGAGTTTAGCATCAAGTCATTTAAACGTCTGGGATATTAATCTGGTCAGTTAAGTAGTAGAGGGGGTTGTTAATCTGCTAATTAAATTAACAACAGGTGAACTAGAGGGGAAACAATGAGACGACCCCTAACAGAGGCATGGTTTTACAGGTGGAGGACACCGTTTTTTTCACGAGTTTTGCATTTGGCTAGGGTCAGTGTCACCATGACGGAGAGAGCCCACCCTGAGCCTGGTTCTGTTGGAGGTTCCTTCCTCTAAAGGGAGTTTTACCTCTCCACTGTTGCCTAAAGCTTGCTCAAATGGGATTGTTGGGTTTTCTATGTAATTTTCTATACAATTATACACTCTAAGGTCTTAAACGTTACACTGTAAAGTGCCTTGAGATGACTCCTGTTGTAATTTGGCGCTATACAAATAAAAAAAAATGTAACTGAAATTGAATTAAATTGAGTGCCATTAGGTAACAGGATGAAGTCCTTGGACCCACTGTCAGACCCTAAACTGGTGCAGTGGGTCTTGGGTTGCTCCTGCTGACAGCAATGCTGAGCCTCATGCCCTGAGAGTATGCTGGCAGTTGCTGCAGGATGAAGGAAGTGATACCGTTGACTGACCCCCAAGCTCACCTGACTAAAATCCAATAGAATATAATCAGGTTGCACCTCAGACTGTCCGGGAGCTCAGTGATGCCTTGGACCAGATCTGGGAGGAGATACCCCTGGGCATCATCCCTTGCCTTATTAGGAGCATGTCCCAATGTTGTCAGGCATGTCTTTGAATTCAGCCCTCTGTAAGTTGATCATTCTAATTTCCATCAAACCATGTTGCATCTTTTCATTCCTAACACATCAGCCAGGTCATAGTATTATAAATATCCAGCATGATTTATTTCCTTTATTGAGTAGTTTATATAACCTAATAATATGAATGTGAATATGAATGCTGCAGTGATTCAATGCACTGGGATAGATACTGAACTTTATTATTAGCTGTAGTACATTTGAGAATTAAGTATACTATTATAGTATATAGTATACTTAATGTGGACCAAAAATCTGATATCAGAATCAATATAAGAGAGAGAAGTGGGATCTTAGTGTTTTTAGATGTAGCTGAGTCCTGATCCTGATCATCAATGGATTTCTAATTTTACAACTTACAAGGACAATAAATTGAATCTTTGGTTAAATCTAGTGCATTCATGAGTGTGTGCATTTGAAATAAACAAACAAACACTAAAATAAAGCTTTTTGATGCAGTGTCTGTTATTTACACACGTCACAAACCACTCAGCAGTAGCCTTGCTGCTACTATCATTATCTGTTCTCCAAGTCCTGTGATCATCACTGTAAGTGAAGTGTACTGTCATCACTTTAATCATTGATTTATCCTATTCAGCAGCTGAACCTCCGAGTCATAAATTCACAGGCAAACGTGTTTAGACTACATGTACTCTGCACAGTAACCTGTGAACACTGCTAGCTGGGGACTAGCAACAGAGAGTGCAGCATTTGTGATGTGGTTTGAGGGAAAGTATTTTTACACATATGGTGTTCTTGAAGAAAACTGCAGGATCGTTAAGTGTTTGTAATTTGCTCTCTCCGATTCCCAACAACCACACTGTGTACCTAGTGTTCACAGCTTTCATGGCACATGAATGAGTGTCTGAATGGTTCATCCTTTACTGATCTCATACTGAAAGTTGCAGTTGATCATGGATTAAAACGAACCTCTGCCACCTCGACTCTTCCTTTCTGCTATGAGAACTCTGCTCTGATGTGGTTTTAACACGTGGCTCCTAGTGTATGAAACATAGAACTGACCATATTATATGTTATTTATTTAGTTCACAAGTTACACAAGAGTGTGACACACTTGCGATTGAAAATAAGTTATTTGTAATCGGACTCTCTCTGACGTTGGAGGATGTGATTGGTGGGCGGCACTACTATATATCCGTCAGGCTTCAATCCCACCTTCTCGCCAGTGGAATTTCATCTCAGCTTCTGCACCTTCAGGGCAGACGAGAACGTAAAATAAGTAAGTACCTCAGAGTTTCCTACCCCACATTGCTGTATTTGTCTAACATGTGGTTTCTACCTTTCGTAAAGAGGACAGTGTGATACTTGTTGAGAAGGCAGCTTGTCGGTAAACCTTTATTGTTACAGTATGTTCTGGCCTGACTCCGTGTCATTTCTCCCCTGCTCAGCTGTATGCCTACGTGGACTTAGCGAGCTAATAGAAACTGTGATGCTAACATTAGCTCGCTAGCTAGTTGCGAGTACAGTTCAGTTTGTACTTTTTTTTTTTTTTGTAACCAGAATAATAGTGTCGTGGAGTAAACGACACGACCGCAGTCTGTCGCTACAGTAGAATAATTTCAGTGTTTTAGTTTTCAGGACACTGTTAGCTTCACGACATGAGCTAGCTAAGAATCAGCTTGAAGTTCTGTGTAGGTCGGTTTGACTGAGCCAAGCTACCTATTAGCTGACGAGCTACGTGTCACAGTCGCACACACTACAGTCAAAGTTTTTAGCAAGTTGGCTAACTAGCCACGGTTTTGGGGCTAGTAATCCACACTACGGTGAATTTGGTACTCAGGAACCCACGCCTGTTAACAAGCACGCATATGATAAACACTAGTTGTTGTCTGCAGCGTCGCAGACCGGTAAAAATAGAGTTAGTTTCGATGTCGGTACATTTTTATGGTTGGTCAGCGTTAGCCAACATGACGGCAGCTAGCATGAACTGTACTGTGTCGTTGGCGACTCCCGGCCAGTTAACTTGACATACTGTTAGCTAGCTCTCTCACTAACCAGCTACTTATCTAACGTTAAATCCTTAATCTGGGATTTGGCTGTCATATTATATTGTTTGGCTCAAAGGCTGCCATTCTGCAGCCAATTTAAACCACGTTTAACTAGCTAAACGAGCCGGTCAACCTTAAGTTGTAGGAACAGCTCATTAACATGGATGATCTCTGAGGCTACGTTAACTAGATCAGTATGACGATAACATTGGGACATAAAGATACAGGGCCACATGTTGTCGTCTGTGCTTTAGCAAATACAAGTGGGAGCTAGCAAGTTGTATCTTATTTGGTGTCCAGTTAGCTAGTAAATGCTGAAAATAAACAGAGGGTTATGAGTGTCTAACGGTATATCCCATACCAAATATGTTGGGATTTATAAAAGCTTGATTGAAGAGTGTGCAAACCTTAATATGAACTCTCTGGAGTGAGGGCGAATGGGTGATGCTAGTGACAAAGTAGTGAGGTCAATCCAAATATTTTAGTGACTGAATGTCAAGGTACACAGTGTTTAAAAGTCACACCTTTTTTTTTAATAGGTGACACTGTATTGTTTAAGAGCACAACATCCTATTATAGCTGCTCCGCCCAAAGATGCTTTATTAATTGCCAGGTTTGTCCACTTTGACAATGCTGTGTCCAATTATAGAAACCAGAAGCTTGTCAGGAAAAAAAGCTCCTGTGGGACTATACTATTGAACTTCAGTAATGTTTCCTGGCACCAGCTTTATCTCTCCTTAATTTCTGGATAGGTTTTGTCTAAGGTGGCAATGTTTATACTATTACTGTTATATTCCTTGTAATCCCACTTGGGCAATGACTATCAAAACACAAATACTAGTTAGTCCTTGCCACTGGCTGCTTACGTTAATATTCAGATTCACAGAAATTAGATTTTGTATTTACAGACCTGCTTTCTCCATCTACATTAAATGGCAATTGGCACTATCCTCTAAAGGAATGCCATGTACTCTTTGTTAATCAGGCACTATACAGTTGCCATATTGCCAAATTGCTTGAATGTGAATATGCATAAAAAACAGGAGATTTTTATGAATAGTTTTCTTTGGATGTTACAGAGATAGGCCCACAGTGTAAGGTTTGTGCAGTGAAGACCCTGAAAAATTGTTTTGTTTCTTTAGAAGTAAGGCATGGCACTGTTTGTCTTTTACAAACGATCCTTTTTCTTTGTGGAATTCAGGCAAAAGCTGGCAGGCTGACGGGAACTTGCATCTTTACAGGACGGATTATCTGGTAACTGACCATTTAGCTGGTAAGTTTTTACCCATGCCATAATATTGTTGTAACCACTGACACTAATTAAATGTTTAGTATTTAGCAGAAATGTGACCGTATGCATCCCAACCATACCACGTTTCTAAAAAGGTTTTCTCACCAGTTTTCAGCAGCAGTCACTCCTGTATTTATGTATATGCAGAGTAGTCTGTCTTATTGTGTACTTTACCCTTTTAGTAATAGAATTTTGGCCAACAGAAGTAACATGATGTGAACAAACCTCTGTCTCTGAATGTTTATTTCTGTGAAATATAATTTATTTAAATAAACATCACAAGTATAATTTAGACTGTTTCTCTAAATGAAGTATTCCCTAAAAGTAAGCTATGTGTCCTGGAAACCTTGTCATAGAATTTTGTAAGGATATTTATCCAGGCAAAAGTAGATGATTAAACATTGTTTTAAGCCTTGTTATTCAGTGTCTCAATACAAGCCGTCCATTGAATGTAAACTGTTAAGTCGAGAGCATAAAATAAGAAACATTTAAGCTAGTCTGTTTAGCCCAGGTGTGGTTATGTTTTCTCCCCCCGTATGGATGACTTTGACATGATCATCTTCTCTTGCAACACAAATGTGCTGTGCCTGCTTTCAAAATTCAAGTACCGCTTTGACAAAGTTTACGTTGTCACAATGTAATCCATACGAATAATGGATAACTGATCATTTCTTCTTTGCTTTTTCACACCAGTGTTTGTTTAAAGGAAGGATATTTGCAGACTTAAATTGGAAACTGAGCCTGCAAACTGTAATGAGGACTGGGCAGAGTTGCCTTAAGTTTATGAAGGCTGACAAGGAAGAGGCCACAGAAGGGGTGTTCTGAAATGTGTAGGGGAAACTGCCTGCTAAACTAACTCCCACCATGTTGAGGATTTAAGTAAATTCCCTTCAGTGGCCTGTTGTATGGAAAAACCATATCAACTAGTTCTTTGACATCTGGGAGTTGTCTCTTCATTCCTTTAGATGGCTTTTCGACATGCTCGGGGCAAAATCTACCTAAAACATGTGATTCCTCTTCTCGTGTTGGCCAGAATTTTAGGTTTCTTTGCCAACCAGAAAAAAGCAGAGTGCCTCCCAATGAAAATATCATGTTTCATCACTGATAGTGAAGTGGAATTCACTTTTCATTGCAGCAGTTTACAGAGCAAAAGAAATGTTAATGGTACTTTCATTTCTGTTAGTGGTGGTGGTGGTGGGGGGTTGCTTTAATCATATGTGATGCGAACATACAGAGGGGTCAGTGAGGTAAAACCCTGTTAACCTTGGAACCTACTCAGCTGGTTACAATTCTGAGAATAGCACTGGACAAAGATGGGCCAACAGAAGACAAACTAGTTTCTTCTAGAGGGACAAAATGTACTGTAGGTGCAGTCCTGCCCAGTGTCCTTTTTTTTATTTTTTATTTATTTTTTTTGCTTCAACTATCACTCAAACTCTCACTTTACATTAACACAGTGCTATTATTTATTTTGATAAAAGGAGATTAAATAATGAAAATCCTAAAGTCCACCTATGATAATCTTGTATGTCATGCTAAACCTTTTTAGAGGATTTTATTTTTTGGTCACAGGATCTTTTTTATCTACAGAATTTTAAGCTGTCATGACAAATGCACATATGCAAAACTCAATTTCTTAGTTAAATAAGGAGCCTGTGCCGTTTCTGTTCTACTGCTGGAGTACATGTACACAGGTCAAGCAACAGCTGGTTAAATCAGAAAGCCAATCACAACGTGTTGATGTTGCTCAGATTTGCAGATACAGAACAAATTTCAGTGATGAACTGCTTACCAATTATCATATGTAAAGATGTGGCATTGATTAGGCACTAAACCAGCTCACTGTGGTTTGGCAATAATCAAATGCAAAGCTTCTGAAAGCATGGTTGTGAAATTTACATTACACATCATATTTACCACAAAATAACCAACAATCAGACTTTATCGCAAAATAGTCTGAAATAGCCTTTAGGTTGGTTAGCAAATTGTGTACTCGGGACAGTCCTTCATATGAAAATGTTACTAAGAAAATAGGTTTTTCAGATGTGTAGTTGTTGCTAAAAATGTGTAAATTTTTGCTTTCAGTGACACGCTCGGACTCTGTGTTAACGTGGGATTTTGACCATGAGCTCAGTTGCTGTACTTACGCAGGAAAGCTTCAATGAGCACCGCAGTGGGCTCATGCCAGAGCAGAGTGGAGGTGAGTATTTGCACTTTTTAAAAGGCATCTCTTGGTTTATAAAATAGAACCATCAGCCTCACTTTTTTTTTTTGTTTTGTTTTTGTTTTTGTTTTTTTGGCTATGATCAGCTGCTGTGGCAGGACCCAGTGCTGGAGAGGATGAGGATGCACTTCCTACCTATAAGGAAGCCTTCCCACCTCTGCCCGAGAAGGCGGCATCACCTGAGGGGACTCAAGAAACGGCCAACGCATGGACCAACAAGATCCGTCCTCTCAAGTCCTCTATTATCACCCAGGTACAACTTTTTAAAAGTTCCAATTATATCAAAAAAGAAGTAACCTGTAGGTAGGTGGAGAAGGTTATAATAAGAAGAGAAGACAAAAAAGCAGCTTCCCTAACTAACTAATCTTTACATGCTTGAAGAATGATTTCACCAACTCTCAACTTTCTTCCGCTGGTTCTATTTTGATGATATTAACTTTAGTTTCCTAGATTAAACCTGCAGTTTAACTGCAACTTTAATATTGGGAGGAACCAGATTACTTTATCTGACCTGAAATACTCCTCCAGACAATATGATTCAAGGTTTTTTTTAGCTAAAAGCAAAGAGATGTGTTAACACTATTCATATACAGGTACTCTTCAAACTAGAGCCATAGAGGCATATTGAAAATTAGTACAGTTGCCCTTTCACAACACAAACAAATTATTTTTAATTTGTATCTTAAATTTATTTATTTTTGTTGAAATATTTCACTAAAATGTTTTATTATATTTGGAAAAACTAGGTTTTCCATGTGCCGCTAGAGGAGCGCAAGTACAAGGACATCAACCAGTTTGGGGAAGGAGATCAAGCAAAGGTCTGTGTGGACATCATGCATAAGACCGGAGCCCATCTGGAACTCTCTTTGGCAAAAGATCAAGGTCTGTCCATCATGGTTTCTGGAAAGCTGGATGCTGTGATGAAGGCCCGTAAGGAGATAGTGTCCCGACTGCAGACTCAGGTTGAGAATCCCTTCTTGGTTAATAAAGATAAGTATTTAGTTGAAGGCAACACTATAAATTCTACATTATATCTCTTTACCAGGCCTCAGCTACTGTCGCCATCCCTAAGGAGCACCATCGTTTTGTCATCGGAAAAAATGGGGAGAAGCTTCAGGAGCTAGAACTCAAGACTGCCACCAAAATCCAGATCCCACGACCTGACGACCCCAGCAACCAGATCAAAATCTCTGGTACCAAAGAAGGCCTGGAGAAAGCAAAGCACGAGATCCTGCTGATCTCTGCTGAGCAGGTAACATGGCTCCTTAAACATAGTATCCAGACTGTCTTTGCTCTCCATATGTTTAGTCTGTAATCAAATCTTCCTCCTGCTCTTATGCTTTAGGACAAGCGTGCTGTGGAGAGGGTGAACATTGACAAGGTGTACCACCCATTCATCACTGGTGCCTACAATAAACTGGTAGGAGAGATCATGCAGGAGACCGGTGCCCGCATCAATGTCCCCCCTCCAAGTGTGAACAAGACAGAGATTGTCATCACTGGGGAAAAGGAACAGGTTGCTCTTGCTGTGGCTATGATCAAGAAGATTTATGAAGACAAGGTATGCTAAAAATCAATATTATCAAGATTTTTTGTTGGATGATAGCGGTTACACTGTTTTGAGAAACATTTAACTACTTTTCTAAGGGTAATTGTTAGAGCTAATTTCTTGACCACTCTGCGATACTATTCTATGTATTGCAGAAGAAGAATGCCACCACTATTGCAGTGGAGGTGAAAAAGTCTCAGCACAAGTATGTGATCGGCCCAAAGGGAAACACCCTGCAGGAGATCTTGGATAAAACTGGTGTCTCAGTTGAAATCCCACCTTCTGACAGCAGCTCAGAAACTGTCATCCTTCGTGGGGAGCCGGACCGCCTGGGTCAGGCCCTCACTGAAGTTTATGCCAAGGTAAATGATCTGCTTTTGATTACTGGCACTGATAATGGTCTATAATCAAAGTAATCAGAGTAATCAAAAACATGTTTCCTTTCTCAGGCAAACAGCTACACAGTTTCCTCTGTCTCAGCTCCTTCTTGGCTTCATCGTTTCATTATTGGCAAGAAGGGGCAGAACTTGGCCAAGATTACTCAACAAATGCCCAAGGTCTAACTAAATGATGCACTATAGTACTTAAAATACCCCTTTTTAGTTTGTATTGTCATTTATATTCATGTATTTTGCATACAGGTGCACATTGAGTTCACTGAGGGAGAAGATAAGATCACCTTGGAGGGTCCCACCAAAGATGTGCAGATGGTGCAGAGCCAGATTGAAGCAATTGTTACGGATTTGGTGAGTACCAAGTTACATGAGGGTATGAGTTACCCTTCATGTCTTAGACCCAAAGATTGCTTTAAAAGGAGGAATAAAGTGTGATATTTTTGATGCTTTCTACTATCAGGTAAGCCGTATGGATTATGCTGAAATCACTGTGGATCCCAAATTCCACCGACACCTGATTGGGAAAGGAGGTGTTAACAGTGAGTATAGTGTTACTGTTAATTGGCTGTTTTTTCTTTCTTTTTTTTTTTTTTTCTTTTCTTTTTAAATGTATTGATTTTGTGCCCTCCACCCCCCAACCAAATAGTCAACCGCATCAAAGAACTGCACAAGGTGACTGTCCGCATCCCCCCTGATAATGAGAAAAGCAACCTGATTCGTATTGAGGGGGATCCTCAGGGTGTACAAGAAGCCAAAAAGGAGCTGCTTGAGCTTGCGTCACGCATGGTTGGTACAAACTTCAATTCACAGCCAATAAGATACTACAAACTGAATCCTGGTGTGCCACTACTAACTGCACTGTCAATTACAGGAGAACGAGCGTACAAAGGACCTGATCATTGAACAGCGTTTTCACAGAGCCATCATTGGCCAAAAAGGGGAGAAGATAAAAGAAGTGCGGGACAAATTCCCAGAGGTGAGACAGAAAATGTCCATTTTGGTTGGTATATGCTTGTTGAGAACACATGATATCTCTTCTGTACTGAATCATCTGAACATTATGATCTAGGTCATCATAAATTTCCCCGACCCAGCACAAAAAAGTGACATCGTTCAACTTAGGGGCCCAAGAACTGAAGTGGAGAAATGCTCAAGGTTCATGCAGAAGATAGTGGCTGAAATGGTAATTTTGAGTTTTTCCCTATACTTTCGTTAAAATATTTTTAATCACTTTTCTGGATGCCAAACTAAAGTGTAGCTGAGTGTTAACTCTGTTGTTCTTCAGGTGGAGAACAGCTATTCTGTCTCAGTCCCCATCTTCAAGCAATTCCACAGAAACATAATTGGAAAAGGAGGGTCAAACATCAAGAAGGTACTGTATATTTAGTGTGTATGTGTACACTTAAATACAACTGCCAATCTGGCAGAGGTTTATTTTACATTAAATTCCTTATGTTTTTATTTGTTTTTTTAAGATTCGGGAGGAAACGAACACAAAAATTGACCTGCCTGCTGAGACTAACAACTCTGAGATGATTGTCATCACCGGAAAGAAGGCAAACTGTGAGGCTGCACGGAATCGCATCTTGGCTATTCAGAAGGAGCTGGTAAACAGAACACACACAGAGCTTAGTCTCTCCAATGCTTTGTCACGGCACTTGCTAATCTAGTATATTACTAATATCTCATTATGTTCAGGCAAACATCACAGAGGCAGAGGTATCTATTCCCTCCAAGTTGCACAACTCCTTGATTGGGTCAAAGGGTCGTTTGGTGCGCTCGATCATGGAGGAGTGTGGTGGTGTGCACATCCACTTCCCCACTGAGGGCTCAGGGATTGATAAGGTCACCATCCGAGGCCCTGTAGAGGAGGTGGCAAAAGCCAAGCAGCAACTGCTTGGCTTGGCAGAGGAGAAGGTTTGTATGATTGCCTCTAATAAAGTTGAATGTGTGTTGATCTTGCTAAACTGGCAGCCATTAGAAAAGGGCAAAGAGGGAGGTGGTGAGAGCTTTTTCTGGTTGTACATTACTCATTAAACTTGGAATTGGAGGGTTTGGATTTGAGATGGAATAGATTTTTCAATGTGGCTAATATGTTGCATTTAATTTATTCTGTGATAATTCAAAATTACTTTTTTTTTTTTTTTTCAAACCAGCAAACAAAGAGTCACACTGCTGAGCTGCGTGCCAAGCCTGAATACCACAAGTTCCTCATTGGGAAAGGTGGTGGAAACATTCGTAAGGTTCGCGACAGCACTGGGGCCAGGATCATCTTTCCTGCAGCAGAGGATAAAGACCAGGAGCTTATCACTGTGGTTGGAACTGAAGAAGCAGTGCGGGAAGCCCAGAAGGAGCTGGAGGAACTCATCAGGAGTTTGGTAAGGATCTAAAAAAATTGTATGACTAGGTAAACTAAAGCATGGTCTATTTTATTTATTTATTTATTTATTTATTTTAAAGCCTCATTTTTGAATATTTATTTGTGGTTGCAGGACAATGTTGTTGAGGATACTATGAATGTTGATCCCAAGCACCACCGCTACTTTGTGGCTCGTCGTGGCCAAGTACTTCGAGACCTGGCTGACGAGTACGGTGGTGTAATGGTGAGCTTCCCACGCACGGGTTCTCAAAGTGACAAGGTCACCCTCAAAGGAGCCAAAGAATGTGTAGAGGCAGCCAAAAAGCGCATGCAGGAGATGGTTGAAGACTTGGTTAGTGGATGCATATTTATCTTGATAAACTCCTTTTTTTTTTTTTTTTTTTTTTTTTTTCCCCCCCCGTCTTTTGGAAATTAATGTAACCAATATTCATTCTTTTTTCCATTTGAACATGTTGTCTTCCAGGATGCACAAGTGACCATTGAGTGTGTGATTCCTCAAAAGTTCCATCGTTCTATCATGGGTCCTAAAGGCTCACGGATCCAGCAGATCACCAGGGATCACAATGTGCAGATCAAGTTTCCAGAACGTGAGGATCAACAAGGTAAAACCACTGTAAAAACTAAAGATTGATCCTTAAATGTATTAATTTTTTTCCCCTTCTAACGCTGTGTCTCTGTCCTTTTAGCAGCACCTCCTTCAGAGGCTCCTATTCAGGAGAATGGAGAGGCTAATGGAGAAGTGAAGGAGCCTGTTGATCCAAATGCACCCAAAAAGTGTGACGTCATCTTGATTTCTGGAAGGAAAGAGCGCTGCGAGGCTGCTGTTGAAGCACTGAAGGTTAGTATTTTAATAACAAAATTGTATTTGATCTTATAACTGTAACTATGTTTACTAAACAGTCTTCTTTCCTTAGGCGTTGGTTCCTGTCACTATTGAGGTGGAAGTGCCTTTTGAGCTTCATCGATACATCATCGGACAGAAAGGAAGTGGAATTCGCAAGATGATGGATGAATTTGAGGTGTGTGTAAACTGGTGTGGTATTACAGGTGTGCACAATATTTAAATTTTGCTTTTAGTTCTGACTTACTTCACCTTCTGCCTACAGGTTAATATTCAAGTGCCTGCTCCTGAGCAGCAATCTGATAAAATCTCCATCACGGGCTTGTCCAGCCACCTTGAGCGCGCCAAAGAGGGCCTCTTGGAGCGCGTCAAAGAGCTGCAGGCCGAGCAGGAGGATCGGGTTAGTACTGTGTAAAGTACAAACATGCATCCATATTGTCTGGTTATGTGGTACTTTAAAATGTGAGGTATGGATTATTCACATGGGCATCCTTACAAGGGGAAGGAAAAGGTTCAATAATTTTTTTTTTTTTCTGGGAAAAAACAAAAACAAACAAAAAAACTTGCTGAAGAAATAGAAGAGTCGGGTCTCAAACTTGGACTTCTAACCTAGACTGTTATTTCCATGAACCCATCTACAGGCACTCAGGAGCTTCAAGCTGACCATCACTGTGGACCCCAAGTATCACCCTAAAATCATCGGCCGCAAGGGAGCCATTATTACAAACATCCGCACTGAGCATGATGTTAACATCCAGTTCCCAGAGAAGAATGATGAAAACCAGGTAGAGCATTTCTCCTGTTTTCTCAGACATTTTATTTTTAATTCTAAATCAGAAGTGATACAGCAGGTGGTGCTAAATTACCAGTTCCTATGTGCCATGCATGGGAATGCCGTTACAGTAATGGACATTTTAAGTGCTACTGTTGCTCATGAGCTCACTGCATCTTAGAATGTTAAAGAAAAAAAAAAAAAAAAAAAAAATTGTATGTATTTGGCACAGGATTGATGGTGATGTTACACATACTACTTTTTCTTTACAGGATCAGATTACTATTACAGGGTATGAGCACAAAGCCATAGCTGCAAGAGATTCCATTCAGGCTATCGTGGACGAACTGGAAGAGATGATCTCTGAGAATGTCCCTCTGGACAGCAGGGTCCATGCCCGCATTATTGGCGCCCGTGGCAAGGGCATCCGGAAGATCATGGATGAGTTTAAGGTACGACTAAAACAACAAATGAAAAGTGGGTGGTGATCTTGAAGTACTTTCCAAGAAACCAGCTTGTAAGCACATTATCTGGTGCATCACATTTCTATTTGGCAATATAAATTGACCTTTATTAAGTAACATGTATGTAGCAATAGCTACATGCTTTTTTTTCTTTTCTTTTCACCAAATGCCAGCTACTAAAAGCTAGAACTAGACTTGCAAGAAACTATACTGTGTTCTATGGACATAGACCCACTCCAAGCAATCATTAATATGTGGCCATTGCAGTATGGGGCTAAAACGGGCTGTTTTGTAGCTATTGGAATGGAAGGTTAACATAAAAATCCAGCCAAATTGGTTGGAGCAATTACCCAAGGGGGGGAGAAGAATCTATGCAGCTATATACAAGCTGAACACAATTCAATGTGATTTCTTTCTGCATCTTTATTTAGGTTGATCTCAGGTTTCCCCAGAGTGGAGCTGCAGACCCAAACCACGTGACAGTCATAGGTCGCCCTGACCTTGTGGATGAAGCCATCGACCACCTTCTTAACCTGGAAGAGGAATATGTAAGCTGTCCCGTGCATGTCCACAGGATTGTTTATTTAATTTTTTTTTAACCCTCGTAAATGTATGTTATGCTTGTGATACTGATATACTTTGTCTTTTACTGCTCCTGTTTCAGATGGCAGATGTCGTAGAGAATGAGGCAAAGATGGCTTACATGAGGCCTCCTAGTGGTAGTGCTGCTGCCATGGATGAACACCGTGGACCATCCAAAGGTTTTGTGGTAAGGGAGGCTCCCTGGACCACTAGCAGTGAGAAGGTAAATGTTTTTCCAAATGTCTCAGTTTGCATCTAGTTGTTCATACTTTCCTGTCCTAATCTGTTCTTTTCTGCTGTTAGCCCCCTGATATGACCAGCTCTGAAGATTTTCCCATCTTTGGAACCCCAGTAGCAACTAAGACCTCTCCCTGGGGCCCCAAGCGCTTCTAAGATGTGCTGCTACAGATGGGCCCAAACTTCCCAATCTTCCCCCATCATTATCCCCTCTTGACCTGGACTGACCGCTGACCCTAAAAGTCTTCAGTTTTGAGAGTGTCATCCTTCTCTTGTCTACTTATCCTGGTCTGCTCTTGCAGATTCATCAGTCTAAAAGTGCTTTCAGATACCGTAATTGACTTGTGAGCTATCTGCATTAAATAATACTGTCTTGCGCTTTAAAAAAAAAAAAAAAGAGGAAGAAAAAAAAAAAAAAGTGACGGATGTTGCAGTTAGGTCTCCAGTCTGTAAGAGACTGACCTTTAAATGTTGATTAGACCTGACATTTCATTGTGGTTTGATCTGTTACACCAAATTCAATGGTGGCCAGACATCTGTTTTTTGAGCTGCCCTTATCTTAGTTGCCTTTGCAGAGTGGGATAACGGTATTGAAAAACTGCTGGTGACATGTTAAGACACGACGCCTGACCAATAGGCCAGCTGTTTCAGTACCCCACCCCCCTCCTGCTTTAATCATGTAGCTGAGTGAAACTTGTCAGTTGTTAGCCCTCAAGCACAATGTAGTGGTTGTCCTGTCACAACTTTCCATTTACATGTAACTGTGCTTCTGTGAATATGGTCAAGTAGTGGCACGTACCTTTATAGCCTTATGAATTGGTAAACTTTTACTACGGGGGGAGAGGTGGCTTCAGCCACTGCAGAATGGCACCTACTCAAACTGCCAGATGCTTGGAGATCACGCCAGAACTAAACTTCTTACAACACTAGGCTTAGAGCTCCAATGTATCAAATGTCACACCAATTGTGACAACTATGAACTTTTTATGACATTCAAAACAATGAAAATGTGTTTGTGAGCAAAACAGGAGACCATCTCGTGCCAACAATCTGTCTAGTGGTGTCCTGTGTTATTCATCCTCTGTATTGGGTCAGTGTCCAGTCCCTTTGTCTTCCAGTTGCTATGCAGCTTGTTCTGTTAAATAGCAATGGCCCTTTTTATCAGCCTTACAACTAGAAAGATACAAACCAGGTAGAAATGATGTCATGGTGTGTTTTTAATGGACAACTGGACGGTATGCTATTGTTTCTTTGAAAGCTTCAGGAACACCCCCCCGCTCCCCAGTTATTGTAATTAGTTTAATCTGGCTTGAGGAGTGCAGATTTAGCTTACTAGCTGCTAATTCAACATCTAGCATCAACCTACCTGGGTTTATATCCTCCTAGCATTGAATGAAAGATTATGCAAATGCCATTGAAGTGAACGGTTATGGATGACACTGGAAAAGAAATTGTCCAAAAACTCAATAAAAATTGAAAATCTTTGTTGTGCATCCAATAGTTTTTTTTTTTTTTTTTTTTTTTTTTTTGTGAGCACAGTGATATTTTGCCAAAACAGGGTCTCATAATATAGCTCTGCAGTCAAGAGCCAATAAAGAGGGTAGCTGGGGTACATACACTAAAGGAAGTTCTTGTACATATGGACACAATAATTTTATTTATTTATATATTTTTTTTGGTAGTGCCAACCTTTTTTCATTGCACTTCCTTCTCAAACTGCTTAAAGTCGCACAAACGGTGAAGATGTTTCATTCATTTGAAGTCCTAAAAGACTTCTTTTTATCATAAGTGCCCCCTATTTTTATAAAAAAAACGGTCAGTTATGCACGTTTGACATGTTTGTTTCTTTTCAAGACGGACACACAACTAATGGTTAATAAAATTTAGCTGATGTATTACCAGTGCCTTCCAAAAAACAAAAAACCCAGTGAGTGTTGTAGCACATAAATAAGAATGGGATAATTTGAAATAATCAAATAATCACATTAAGTTGTTTCTACAGGAACATTTTTATTTTATTCCAGCAGCAAGAGTAAGACGGAGCCTTCATGTAACAAAAATCACTCACTAAATATTTTATGGTGACGCAGCACCATAACTAAATGTAAATAAACGACCGAGATTGAAGGTGCATACTGCGAAAAGATAATTATGAGAGGTCAGATATCAGTCATGATCATATATAAAGTTATGAGCAGCATCCAGTCCATGTTCTGCCACTTGCATTAACAAGCTCTTTGACTTTGTGGAGCATTGTTACCACACATGAAGCTGCATCCTCTCGTTCCGTGGGGTGCCAAATGTTTCCTGTGGTTGATAAAGGCCATTTCACACTCGTGTGTCACTTCCCCAGAAGTCGAAATGCATGTCACTGCGACGCAGACCAAAGCAGCTGCGATTGGTCAACTTGGTAGCCTAATATTTCCTCCTTCACACTTTGCCCAGACCAGCTCCTCTCACATCGTCACTATGTCCTGCGTTGCGGCGGTTTCAGTAAAAGTTACTGCTGTTCAGCGGTTCAGTGGCCGTTGTTTGTAGTGGGCCCAAAAATTCCTCATGGGAGCATAAAAAAACTCACCCCCCAGCTAGTAGAGTGACACAGACACATCAGAGCACAAGTATAAACGCTCGCAGGAGGCCTCAGTCTGGTCCTCAGTGGTTTAAATGGATTGTTGATAACTCACTAACTACCTCTCTAGTATGACGTATCCAGACAGAACAAAGTGTTGCATACCCAGTCTCAGCACTTTCCACCGCTCCGTCAAACCAAACACTCCAACGAACCCCTCAAAACTGCCTGAAGGCCAATTTGTAAACCACATTAAATGTTTTTTTTTTTGCCTTTTTAATCTCTTTGGATATGCACAGTTTGAGAATTCTCCTTGCAACGTGTGGGTTACATTTGTTTGTGAAGTGCACAGACAGAAGAGTAGAGCAGGATGTATCTCACTCTCAGCCGGTCCCCTCCCCGCTCGAGAGCACTCTCAACACTCATGAAGCGCTCCTGTGTGTTTGAAAGGGGCAATGTAAAGCTTTCCACTGGCGCTCTGAGGCATAATCATGACACAATTAAGATAATTTCCCAATGACTGCTGGTGGCAAGAAAAGCAATTTTTACGCCTTGTAATCGAGTCTGGCTGTCAGATTAAGATAGCAGGTGATTTGAGGGAAATTGTCTTGGCTAACTCTTTGGAGTGGGATCCAGGTGGCCTCAGGTATCTCCTTGCCCACTGTGGGTGCCTGAAACGTAATGCAGTTTGGATTCTGAAATTGAAAGAAACATTTGAGTGGTGGATTCGTGTCTCTGGGCATTTGTCATCTTATTACCTGCCTCTGCTGTCATCTACTTCTGTATCTTGTGACTTGAAAGAGTCAAGTAGCCTGTTATCTGTCTCACTTTCTTTCCCCGTCTGTGTTTCACTTGCCATCCAATGACAAACTCAATATTCTGCACATACTCGTGTGTGCAGGTGAAAATCTGGGCAGAGTCTGGCAGCTTCTTGTGTTTGCAATTTAAGTCAGTATTTATTTTATTTTTTAAGTTCAAAGGTTAGAGCTTTATATATAGTGCAAAAAAAGGATGATGATGCTAAAATTTAATGATAGAAATCAAATATCATAGTGCAGTTTAAGATAAGACACAAAAATACCAATTTGAATAAAAACTAAATTCTAATTTAAGAACGACGAGAGACCAAATAATGCTGTGACATTAGAAGCTATTCACCTTTTATGCAGTGTGTAAAATTAAGTCAAAACGTCAGGTAGTTGTCATTATGAAATAACATAATAATCACCAGAGGCTTCGACGGCACCTCTCAAAAAATAAAGATCTGCTTTGAAAATTCAGTGGACTGGACGCGAACAAGCCTTTTTCACATTTTAATAGCAGGGTAAGAAACCTGTGGAAGGTGTTGTCAATGACACTAATCAAATGAGAAGAGGCAGAGGCAGACACAGTTTAGATTTATTCCTCCACTAGATGGCATTGATAGACTTGGATTTGACGACCGCTCTCGCCTACTCAGTGTGAACACATCTCATGTGTCTTCAATTAAATGCAACCTGAATCTTTTTGCCAGTTGCTAAACATTGAAAGGAGAAGCTGGAAAATGTGATGTGGTCCTTGAATGTGACTGTTTTGTGGGAACATTTTGAACCCTGTTGGTTCTTGTTGTTGAGATTAAAAAAAAGTTAAACAAAACACATCATTTTAAAATTCTCTTCAGAGATTGTCCTGCTGAGATGTTGGAATGATTTAATAATATATATATTTTTTATGCCACACAACACACGTTTGAACAGATCAGTCAGACATTAGTGATAGTTTATGTCCTGTGTTAGAATCCATCAGCGACCAGTTGGAGACTGTTTCCGTGGAATTCAACTTTCCTGCAGTTGTGACACAGAAAAAAGTACACAAGGGTGAGACTCAAATATTCATATTTTATTTCTGAAAAAAGGATTCAATCTGTGTGTCAGTCTAAGTCAATTTGGATTTTAAGGCCCTGCCAGTAATTGGCACAGACAGACTGTGGAATCCCCCCTCGACGGAGACTGGCAGGACTCAATCAAATGATGAGAGGCGACACATTCACATGCTCGTGAATACAATAGACCCTGACACACCCATCCAGAAAAGGCTTGGCTGTATGAAATTTTGCTGAAGTTAAAGACTTCCATTAAAAAAAAAAAAAAAAAACCATCCAATTTGCCTTGTGATTTGTCCTGCATCGGGGTCTGGCTTGGTCAAGTAGAAAATCAGCAGCCACATTTCAGTGCATTCTTCAATCCGTTGACAGGACATGAGTAGCGTATCCTAAGATTTTAGCGAGAGAATGGGCACTCCACACACCCCCAAGTATTTATTTGACTGTGTCAGCACTTCTGTCGTTAAAAAGAAGAGAGGGGGTAAGGAAGGAGATATGGGAACAGGCGAGCTCCGCTACAGTGACCAGTAGGGGTCACATGTGGCCGGTGAATTCAGCAGGGACTTAAAGGCCTGTGTGTACTTCAGGTTGTTCATGTCTGCACGTATGATAAAACTAGCCTCCAGTCTTAATAAACACTTCCTATCCAGCCTATTGGCTGAAGATCTGTATGTAGCCATGTTTCATTGAAAACTAAGATCCCTCACACTGACACTTTTTCTTTTTACAGTAGACGACACAACACAACAGAAGCCCTGAGATGTGTGGTCTATGAAAGGTCACTGCGTCTGCAAGCTCCACCACAGACATCATCAAATCCAAACAAAATGGTGAGACCTCAACAGAAATTCAAAATTCATAGTCTGCTATGATTCCTTGACAGTTTTTGCAGTCGGTCCACCTATTCCCAATTTTAACACAATTAAACCAATAAAAAAAAAACACTATTCTTTAAATATAACGTGACAGAACCTTTACTTGAGTTTGTTTTTTCCATTAAAATAGGTTCAATAAAAAGCATATTTACTCATATTTACTTACTTCTTCACCAGAATTTATAGATATGCAAATATGGGTCAATTCATTTCACCGCTAGATTCAAACTTCAAGGTCAGTTCTCAGTTTGTGCGCATTGGAGGTTTTCAAATTTCATGTCACACTTTCATATTGGACCAGGATTGGCTGCCAAACTTCTTGTGATGCCACAAATTCGTCTTCTGTGTCCATGTGTTTAAGGCAGGTGCAGCCCAACTTTTCCATCATCTAACAAAACCACAGAATCCTCCCGTGATCCCTGTCATCATGCTGTACATGGTACGGTACCAGCGATTATTGGTTTACAGTTGGCAGCACTAAATTATACATTTGCACCATGTCATAGATGTAATTGTAAGTGTTTACAGCTGCTTGTTTGATATAAACAGAGGGATTATCCCTCTATACAGCATTTATGATTACAATACATGCATAACAACTATTTACTGTAGACTTTGACATCTCACTGTAGCAACAGGCTCCTAATCAGAGCTGTGTATCACAAAAACATCCAGGTGCTGAATCAAAACGTTAAGATGAAAACTACATATCTTCAGGTGAGTTCCTGACTACAGAGGTGTTAGGCAGCACGTGTAGCCTCATGTTCCTGCGAGCTGCAGCCCCCAGCTGCTGCTATCTCTCATTGCTCAGTCTTGTTTTTAAGACCAACCTTACCACAACACGCTGATGTACAGACATGATGGCACAGCTCTTTGCTGCTCGTTGTTGAGTCTGTAGCTCGTACTTCACATGTTATTTGGCACTTGATCATCAAAGGCAATAACATCTTGAATATAACTGACTCATTACAGTGAACATCAAGGTAACAAAACACAACACATGCTTTGACATAAAGTCGAGTGTAGTTGAAAAGAGCGATAGGTTGAGTTAATAAAGCAGGATTCAAACTATTCAAAAACCGGCTAGTGTTTCATGAGGAAGAAGTTCCACCTTTTGTCAGGCCACAATTTATATAATAATGAAAACAACTTTCAGTTCAGAATAAAGCTCCGTAATGCACCTTTAATTTACTGGGATGCAGTACTGTATCAGATCACCTCAGCACCCTTGTGTGTATCATAGCAATTAACACCATTGCTGTTCATTGCTTGCTGGGATGTTTTGTGTCCCCCTTCCCTGTCTTGCCAAAGGTTCATGGTGGATGGTGATGAAAAATGACTTCAAGAAAGGGGATTTGGTGAGCCGCTTTCGCACAATGACATTGTCTGAACTACAGCCTCCTCGGCGTGCTGTGCCTCAGCGACAGCCCTTTAGTATTTCCTGTCAAACAGAGCATTGTTGCTTTTAGTTCACCTTAAGTGTCTAGACAGTGGTTTTCCTGCTCCGTTGGTTCTCCTGGATTGAGGCCAAATCTTTACTCTTGGAGGTGATAAGAGTCTTATCTTGCTGTTAGAGGGGCTAGAGACTGGAGCAGAGCTCAAGTGAGTGTCACTCAGGTGGGTGAGTGTGGGCACCTTTAAGAGCAGCAGGGATAGTCAGCCGGCTTACGGTGCTGACAAAGGAACGTGCAAACAACACACCTGCATATTCACTCGGACTCCGTCCTGGAATATTTATTTGAAATCAGACGCTGAAACTTCTATGTCTCCCGTGTGACTGAAATGGTTTGAAAAACATTCAGAGTTTAATTTTCTCTCAGCTCTGCAGAGAGCAGGGGAATTATTTATGCCATCCTCATTGTTGTTTTGGGTTATTCTGTATTAGTAACGCATTGGACAGCAGACAAGGGCATGTGAAGGTGCCGAGTATACAGATTTGCGAGAATTGCAAGTTACAAACCACACCAAATCGCTTGTGAACAATGCAAAACAACAGTTTTCAAAGGCAGCTTTTTACTTTCCAGCACCACAATGATAAATTATGAGATTGAGGTCATCCATTGATGTACAATGAACAGCCCACATTCTTCCCGACAAAGGGCAAGAGGGTAATACAACGACTATTCAAATGCTTCCCTTTATGCTTGTCTTTGCTGGAAAATGTTTGTTGTGAAAAGTCCAAGGTCCCTCAAGTAAAAATCAATCCGTGGATTGTGCGCTGGTCCTTGTTTGAAGTCCATTGTGGCTGTATTCCCCAGCCAGGTAGCACAAGAATGCTGCTTTTATTCTCAGCATAGTTGATCCACAATATTGGCAAATGGTCCTTAATTCCTCTCTGTGCAAGGTAACTCTTCAGCTTGAAGTAATTCAGACTCTTTTCTTTTCACTCTGAATGGTGGGCTTGTGTTGCAAAATGAAAAGGATGATTTATTCAAGAAGAAAAAAAAAAAGCATTAACACGTCGGAATCAGGAGCATAACGGTATTCTTTTGCGAAGGACACGTTATTTTCTACAACACAAGGCAAAATCTATGGCTGCTCAATTCATTCTGCTCTCACAAAGGAAAGTGAATTGATAAACGGGAGAGACAGGAGAGGAAAAAAAAGTTTGTCTGAATTCATGGATAGGCCCAGTGTTCGACTGGTTACAGCAGTGATGCAAATTTCCGAACTGACACCAATGTGGATCATTCTCAGGCCACTTGGTCGCAGACCGTTGTGTGTGCTTTTTGACCCTGACGTGACTTTATATGACTATTTACTTTATAAAACCCTTTCACTGACCACAGATTGAAAATAAACTGCCCGCTGGACTAATGACACATATTCATCTCAATTTCACTTCACTTAAAAAGAAGATAGTATTAAATTCCCGTTGCGTCCGTGAATACTCCGTTGCTGTTTATTTCTGCTGAACGCTGTGCTGTTTTTATTTTTGCCATACGTCTGGTATAATCGCACTGTTTTGATGCTTCAGTTGCTCTGACATTTGATGGTGCAGGCTGTCAGGCCTTGTCTTGGATTAAGGACAGCATCAGGCAGACATATGTCCTTTCTGCTTTTGTATTGGTTGTTTTTTTTTTTATCTGGGCAAAATATAATTTTTATCTCACTTCATTCAGAATGACAGTTCCTCAAAATCGCTCCACACCAAGGGATATTCATTACTTTTTGTAGACCTGCCTGGGTAGCCCGTCAACTTTTCATCTCCCTTCATCTCTCATCTATTTCTCTCTCTCAGAAAGCCCATTTTTTTCGGGCTATTTTCCTGCTTTACTTTGCTATGACCTTCCTGCTTAAATTGCTTGGCTTGTGTTATTCACAGTTTGAGATTTACAGAGAATAATATTGCACCATAGGATTTCACGCGCTCGTAGGTGCCCAATAACTTGTGACAGAATTTCTGTGACCTGGTTGTCTGTATTTCCTCAGCTTAGGTCGAGGTGATGGGGGCTGTAGTTCTCATCTAGCTCAACCTGTCACGTGCAGCCAAAAACTGCAGCAATAGTTCACAGGGGCTGTTTCATTCAAAGAACTGCAGTGAAAAATAGAAGTAATAAAGTATATTTTTTAGTTTCTGGAACTAAATAAGAGGCAGCAGCAACTGAATGAGCAGCCCTGTGTGCATTTGTTTGTGTTGGCTCTATATATATCACAAGGCAACAGAGGAATAAAGGGGCACCATGATGAGCTTTGTTGGAGTTGGAGCACTTACAAAGGTGGAGCATAATCACAGGCAAAAAGGATGATGTGAAAGCCTCTTAACACTTTTTACTTCATTTAAGACATTGAGCGCTTATCTCTTGTCTTGTCGCCACAAGACAAAATTTATAAAAAAGAGATGTGCACAAGTAGACCTTATTCAAGTTTCTCTCCCTCTATCTCGAAAAGAGGCTTTCACATTGTCACTCTCTCATTTGTGGCACATAATAGTGTCTGGAACTCTGTGGTCCATTGTCACCTACAGGACTGGTTGTCCATTTGGAACACCTAAAATACAGGGAGAGCTTTAATCTTTCTTCATTATTTTCCAATTTTGGATAAATGTGCTCATAATACCTCCCTCCTCTTCTAAATGAAACTCTTTGACTCTCTCCCTATCCCTCATTTTTTCCTCACCACACTTTTCACCTGCTTTCATCTTTTACACAGGACAAATAAGTGTACGGCCCAAATGTGGAGATAGAAGGATAATTGAGTCGATAAACATTAGGGTCAGGGTGAGATCAGTGTTGGAGCTTGTTCAGGAAGTGCTTAGTCCAATAGCAATACGTGTATTACCATGTTTTTTGACTTTTGCAGTAACAGAGGGAATTGACCCAGGAAGGGCTACTTTGCAAAACTGTGATTGTGTGGATAGTTAACAGAACATTTAGGGTCACGCTGTGGCTGCCTCCCTGCTGTACCATTTTCCGTATTGAGCTGCGTCTTATAAGGCAACTAGCAAGCGCAGTGCAATATATTTTGATATCTGAGATGAAAAATTGAAGAAGTATGACCATTTTAATTCTGCCGCAGACCACATTTGTGATGTGAAAATTTCTATAATTTGCGACATGCTCCGTAGAAATAGGCCACATGAAATATCAGTGTGCCTTGATCTGACCCGGGAGAATGTTGCGACTGTCACAGATGTGATTGGTTACAAATGTGCACATCAGCCTGAACGCTGGGAGCTGTTGATGTTGGTCACCAGCACTTAGCAGCTGGTTAGAACAGCAGATATGAAGCAGTTAGTGACACTGCCATTGTACCGAAAGGTTGAGCAGCTTTAACTTGGAAACCTTCAAGTTTATGGTTCCTGTGATGATATATGTATACACACTGGATGACAGCGTGATGACATGTTAAATGAGGTATTTCAATCCAAATTAGAAACCAGCTAGAAGGTAGAACTTTATCTTTAATAAGATTTTTCAATGAACCTGTAATTCACATGATTACAGGTTTTACAGCAGAAGTTAATCTGTCTCATGTTAAATGTCACTTTTACCCGACCTGATGGCAACAACTTTTTTTTTTTGTGCTGGAGTAAAATTGCATTTTGCTTGAAATTTAACTGAGCACCAACTTAGAAGTGATTCCTTTAGGCTACTCGCTCCAGTCACTCTGCTTCTTAAATGTCCACCAATTGACGGCTGAATGACTTTCATGATCTTTCCGTATTTTTTAACTGCTTCATTGTGATCACACAACACCGTCTGCAGCTTTGTTTGTATGGCACTCAACAGTTAGTAGATGTGACCTTGTGTGGTGTGTGACTGACTTTTTCTGCTTGCACCACTCCCTTCAGTTCACTCTTTACCTACTCTTGTATAAGTTACACACCAAACATATTGGTGTTTGGCTTGTCATGTTGCCAAGAAACCTAGGATTATGTACAATACCTATTTGTTTTACTGCACAACTCACAATGAAAAATAAATATTTTGTACCCAGCCTGTCATTTTAAAACCACCACTGTCCTGCCACAACATAATCTCACACTAAAGATAAAATTCATTTCATTTCATATACCGAAACACTTCATATAATTTAAATCACAAAACATTTCGCTGCATGCTATGTTGACGGATTACAGTAATGTATATCAGCCCAGTTAAAAGTCATTTTGAGAGGATATTATTCTTTTATTATTCTATCTATTATTATTCTTTGTCAGAGATAGGGATGCAAATGTTAAGTGGTTTTCTTAATCAATAATGTCATTAAAAATGTCACAGATTAGAAATGAAGGGAAAAGTACCTGTTGACTTAGACTTTTAGTTTTCATTTAATGTGGAGGAATTCATAAATATGATACCAGATCAATCCATTCAGCTACTGTCACAAGGTATTTCTCTTTTAGTCATTTCTTAGTCAGAGATTTTTTTTTACAAACACATCCATAGACATCGCAACAAGTATTTTTCCTTCTTTTCTTTATTCGTGTTTACTCAGATTCAATATGTATTACGTATCTTTTCAAAACTCAAAAGAACTTTGATTTAAAAGCCAGTTCCCAGGAATCCGCACACACAAATGGACATCTCTGGAAACATAGGAAAATGATTTAAGCCTTTGTTCCCAAAAGATTTCCAGCAGTCATTCCTACTTGAATAAGATCTGTTTTGAGCAGCGATATACAAAAAGGAAAAATAACATTCTTCCAGCTTAAGCCTCTTCAGGATGGAAAGCACCAGTCAAAATATCTCATTCCTATTTGTCTTGTATAATTTTTAAACTTCCCTTGTTCCCTTCCCTTTCCTTCTTTGTTTAATATGTAATCAACATCATCTCTAATTTATAAATATTCCTGTTATATTTCAATCATGTGTGATCTAAGTTGATAATGTAATGCAGGCTGTAAGTTACTAAGGTCAAACTGTGGGATTGTGCAGCAGACTTAAATCAGTTTATCTTTGATATCAAGGACATTGTTTTTGCAATTCTTTTCCAAGTCATTTTTATTTTGAGCACTGCAGTATTGTTGTATTGATGATTGACTGATTTTTTACCATTAGGAAGACACAACTCTGTCTGTACACCACAATCCTACTGTACTTCTCATTGAGGGTTGATCTATTGAAAGTCTGCCTAGTGCATCAGTGTAGGAAAATACTGAGTATTTCTTTGCTGTGTGGTGTGTCACTGTCTTGATTGTGAAAAACACAGTTGATTTGTAATTAATCATTTACATGCAAACATTCTTGGCAGACAGTGGTTCATTTTGTGTTGTTTAAACCCCAGACTGACAGATGGCAGTGTTGTGTTTGTTATGTGTTTATGAGTTTTCCTAAAATCTAATTTTATAAAAATTTCAATACATTGCCTTGCTTAACAAAAACATTCATTCTAAAATATGATGCTTGGTTTAGCGAGGAACATCCCTTTATTCATGTCGTCGAATCCTTAATGTCAGAAAAATCTACTGCCTTAAGAAAAAAAAAACATTTCGGTGCAAACTAATTTATTCAAGTATTTTCTTAAACTTATATATCTGGCACAGTTTCAAACTGCAGGAATGTATTTCTATTAATCTTTTAAAAAAAATTTCAGGTTGAAATATTCTTACTCCACTTATTATTATTTTAAAACGGTAGAACATGTAAAAAGGTTCCCAGCCAGACGTGAACCTGGGATGCTACAGTCACATGACATGCATGTAGAAGTAGTGGGTATTTTATACTATAGTATAGTCCTACTTTTACTTCAGTAAAGGATCTAATACATTTTTGACCACAGTACATACATTCTTTGTTTCATAGGACTCATCATTTGAACTGATAACATTAAAACTGATACTTCCTCAGGCATTTTCTTTTACCACTTGATTCTGCAGATATACACACTGTTTGAAACCTTAAGGCTAAATGTCATCATGACCTTCATCAGTGGGCTGACTTGTAAAAAATCCAGCAACACTGATTAAACTTTTCTCCTCCTACACGTTTGGTACATCTGCCAGGTTTGTCATTATTCTGATGCTCATGAGCAATGGCAACTAAAAATGAAGTCATGTTTTCACAGAGATGAGTAAGTTACTCGTTCTACCCAAGCGTACTGAGCATGTACTATATCAGGTATTATATACATGTTGTTTATATAATGTTTTATTTGTATGTATACTTTCTAGACAGCTAAAAAATCCAACCAGAGCAGTTGGCAGGAAGACATCACGTGTCTTTCTGGATAAAGACACTTAATGTATGTATGGGCTTGAAAGTTAAGTTAGAAAAGCACAAATCTCTGCTTTTTGCAAACCAGTCCAGTCATATTGATAGGTATTGATCAATAATCCTACCAATCCATCACGGATATATTCTGAGCTCTGAGGCAGTTAATGTGACTTACTGCCTCTTAAAGCACTACAAACAGACGGTGCTGGAGAAATACATTTTACAAACCAACAAGTCCCCTTTTGATTTTTTTAATATTTAGATGTGCATTTTAGCAATTTATAGCTAAATAGTTATCACCTAAGCACCTCAGTAAACATAATAATAATTTTAAATCAGTATTTTCTAGTGCCCTGGTTCACGTTCATGCATTTAGCGATGAAGTCCTCTGACCTACCACCTGCACTTTATGCCAGCCGCAGCTACATGGAGCAGACAGGAGCCTTGTTAAAGACAAGCAAGACAGAAAAACGGTTATGTATTACACATGATTTCCCTGCCCTAATTTTCCCAGTTCTCTGTTCCTCAGATGTGTGGACAAGTCCTGCAATTACAAACTCAATACAAATCAAACGCTACAATGAAATATTCAGATGAAAACCCTGCTCCCCCTTAATTAGATGTGTCAGGGTTCATAGAATCTGTACTTGATTTACCTCAAAGGATCATTTTCCTCTGTCGAAGATCTTAGCTTGGGTCATGAGAAAGAATTAATGCAGTTAAGCAGATCAGTGTTAATTGTAACGTGTTTCATCTGGTAAGAAAGCAGGAGAAAGAGCACATAGACTCACTGCTACATGTGCTGCTGTCTGTCAAGAATGTGTGAACCTAAAAATGTCACGACGACACAGAAGTGTAGAAAGCCGTGATGAGACAAGACAGACAAGCTAGAAATGATCAATATAATATGAAGGTAAAGACGAATAAAACGAGAGCTGAGGCAAGCAGGAGGAATAGAGGAGGAAAAAAAAAAAAACAGTTTTGAATTAAGCATTCACTGAAAAAAAAAAAAAAGAAAAATCTGAATTCCTGGGTCCTAATCTTTCGCTCCAAGCACTGCACTGCTAAGCTCTGGTTTGGGATGACAGGTCCCCCACCTGGACAAGCTTGGACAATGTCTCTGCTATGTCTCATTTCTGTGGGAACAGCGCTGCACAGACGGCTAATCACGTCCGGAACCAAAGGCACCTGCCCTATCTGCCTCTACATTTGGTCGGGAATCTTTAAAGAGGCTAAACCTCACTTTCATGCTTGTCTTTTATTCACGGTAAGTGCTTATCGAAACCGAGCTGTTGCCACTGCCCCATCTTCCCTCCCACAAGCTCTGAGAATGCTTGACGTAAGTACAGCCAATCTGGGTAAATACGAATCTCTCCTTACTGTCACTGCTGGCATATTATGCCCCTGAGGGAACATTCTTTTCATAATATCATAAGCTGCTTAGCGGTGTGCTTCTATTTAAGGCATACATATTAATAGCTATAAGGAAATCATATTTGAACTGTTCCCTGCAATCAATGTCTTTGGGTTTGCTGTTATACTTTGTATAAGAAGGTGCTAATAACTTGAAGGCACTTACACTGGGCAATCTAATCCCTTTGTATGATAAAGACTTGTCTTGGCAGGAGAGTGTGCCAGATTGTAGGACAAGGTGCTGCAGAGGTTTAGTCCCTCAAATCACAACCCCGCTTTTTCTTTCCCTCCTTTTTTTTTTTTTTTTTCACTGGGAAATACTAGGAATGTGAGATCCAGCAGCCGAAGTTATAATACAAAAAGTTCTTCTGTGATGCACTTGACAACAGCTGGTTTAACCCGTTCCCCACACGCGTCTGCTGGAGTAGGTCTGTCTACAGGAAATGCTGGCAGTCCAGTCCTACCTCGCTGGGGCCTCTTCTTGTTACCTGCCATCAGGGAAAGAAATTGTAAATAGGAAAACAGCTAATGACGATTTTCATGGTTAAATAAATATGAGATTGTTCAGTTTAAAAAAATATCAGAGAGCTATTTAAAAAAAAAAAAAAGCCTCTCCATTACCTAAAGATATTACGTTTCCACATAAAAATGAAAAGCAAAACATTCTCACAATGAAAGAGCTGCAACCAAAAAGTATTTTCTTGAAAGACAATTGATTGACTGTCAAAATAGTTGTTTACGTTTCCAAAAGTCACGTCTTGTGTCATGTTAGAAAGATTTATTTGTAGGACGCACATATTTTAAACTGAGAAGTCTTTTCTTGTAATTTAAATGTGTAAATGTCTTTTTATATAAAGAAAACACTATTATTAATTCAATATATTCTCTATTATCTGGGGAACTTTAATGGTGAATAGATAAAAAAAAAACTCCATGTACCAAATAACATTAGCTTTTGTCCTAAATTTCTTTTTTTCTAACTCCACATAACAAAAGTCTTCAGATTGGACTCTTGTTCTTCTTTCTCAGTCACAATGCACACATGGTGAGGATGACTTATCTGTAATTAAGTCCTCACAGCAATGACTCCAAGAAGTTATCACACCGTGATTGAAGTCAGTGCATTGTATTGTTTCAATTTTTAAAACTGGTTTGACTTTGTCTTCTCCTGCTGACAGAATCCCTGGTTTGTGCATCGATGTCAGACTGCAGGAAGCTCCAGACTCGAGCTAGAATCTGAACACTCGCTGGGCTATTAAATTAAAATAATACTGTTGCTCTTTCTCTGTTTGGATTTGCTCTAAGAACAAAAGAGAAATTACTAATGAAAATGCGTCTGGGTAATTGTGCAAACCACAGGATGTGGATGGATGTGATTTATTTGGAAACCTCAGCTCAAATGCTGTTGTTAGGTGACTGTTGAAGTGATGTAGGAAGAACTCCTATTAATCACTGTAACGCATTAACCCCAACATCACTGACGACGCTGATGGTGGGAAGGATGTTTTTCTGCTGTCGCTGGAACTGGTGGAGGCTCTGAGAGACTTGGCTCTGATGTGGCGCTGGAGAGGATCGAGGCTCGTTTATTCTGACACAACACGGTTCCCGTGGAGGCTCAGCGAAATGCAAACATGAATTACCAAAAATAATTCCAGAATTGATTCGTGCTCTCCATCTGTAAGAAAACCTCCCCAGGTAGAGGTGTCTGAGTGCAAACAGCATATTTGATTTGACACCTGTTAACACTCCTATGCTGTTTTTTTTTTTTTTTTTTTTTAATAAATTGCAGTATTTGAGAATTCAAAGTTAGTCATGCGGATGGAAAGAGCATGGCCTCATCTCTGACTGGGGTTGACAATGACTCTGGCAGTGCGCCCTTGGTCCAGCAGGGGGTGCTGGCTCACAGGGCTTCGAGTCAACAAGCAGGAGGCAGAATTTGGCGCGGTTGCTGGGGCACAGCTCTCTGAGCCCAGATGAGTGCTTCAATTGTAGGGATATTTCCCTCTAAGCCTGTGGTTGACAGCAACACAGTGCACTTATTTAAAGCAATTTCAAACATGTCTTGTCTGACAAGTTTTAAATCCTACTTAACACCCCGTAACAGCCACGAGTTTACTGTCAGAATTAAAGAAGAGAATTCTCAAAGGGAGAGAAATTATCACTTTCATTTTGTTCGCCGCTGTTGTTTATAAAGGACATGGCAGGGATGTTTACCTAGGGATGAATATATTATTACCATTTTGCTACACAGTGCTTTTCATGCAGGAGAAAGGACTGTTTGAAAGTTAACCTCATATTTTTTTTAATTGCTGCCATTACAGCTAAAGGAATAAAGGCAAGTCTGAGCCTCAGTGGCTTCTAGACCGAAGGCTCACACTACATTTGTTCTGGAAATAAAAGCCTTAAAATGCTTAAGTAGCTTGTATAACAAGTAAAGACACATATGACATACTGTTATATCAGTATGTATACCCCACATACATTTCCCTCTCTTTTCTTTCCTTCACCGTGATTTTTTTTACAGTTTAATATACAAGCAAACATCATTTTTACATCCTGCTCTATTTTAAATGCATTATCTGATTTTTCAGCATGTCTCTGCTCTCTGTATCTGATCTGCGTTGCACCTTTTTGTGTTTATTTCAGTTCCCGTCCGACAAAGAATTTTATTTACATTAAGACATAAGGGAACAAATTGAGGCCTGCCTTAGCAGCGGCTCATGTCGTGCCTGCAGAAATGGGCTTTTCCTGCTCAGATTCCAAATTCTTTATCAGTCCCCAAAAGCAAAAGAAAAAAAAAAATCACCAAATGTAACAATCTTCCCTCTGTCCTCCTTGTGATTGCATGTTAGGCACTGAGGTGATAAGCACACTGGTACGTGTTGTTGCTGTGTGAAAGACACCCTTTATCAGCTCATACCTCTGACTTGTGCTTAGTCTAGTCAGCCGGAGAAATATGACGGAAATCTGATAGGGGAATGGTCCCATCTCGACATCAGCGCAAGTGCACGCCTAGCAAGCCAATGTTTATGCTTCCTGGACCTTGTGTTCTCAAGGGAAAAATGTCAATAGAGTGTCACAGGGAGCATCTCGCCAATGAGAGAGTGTCTTCTCCCCAAACAGCAAATATATATATAACAGAGTGTACACCATCATAAAATCACTACACAGACACACATTCTTATTTGAATTAGAATAGGTTAAAATTATAGAAATTGGGACTCATTTTCTGTCTCTACTCGTGTGTGTGTGTGTGTGTGTGTCTTTTTCTTATTATGTAAAATGGTCAGATTGGTCATGTGCGGCTAGTCAGTGTGCATGTCTGTACATGTGGATATAAAGGATTTTATTCTCGTGTAAAACGCTGGGACGGCAGCGGGGCGGGAGGCTCAGTATGGAGCGTCTCTAATTACCGCTGCGAGAAAGGTCATCAGCAGGAATGTCACACACCTCTCGACTCCACTGCTTTCTCGCCTATGATGAAGTGTTTCATCAGAACATAAAAGGTTCGATTCTGCAGATGTGAACTTCACAGCCAGTCGTCATTATTTCCCCACCACCGTGTGTGTGTGTGTGTGTGTGTGAAACTTAACTGAGCGGTTTTGTGATGTAAAGCATATTTTGCTGTCTGATTTTTACACGAGGGTACACACTTTGACAGCAGGGATTGTTTGTTTGTGTGTGTGTGTGTGTGTGGAAAATATTGATACAGTTTGTAAAAGATCACCGTGGGATATTTTCGCAACTTCTCTTTCTTCCCTTCTTCGATAACTTCTGAAAGGTCTGTCTTTCTTATCTCGCCACCTCATCGGCTGGTGGTCTTTGCTCATCTTCCCACTTTGACTTTGTATCGTCTGTCCCCGGCTCTTTCGAGGTTTGTCAAAAACGACTGGGGGGGTCTGGGAGAAAGAAGGAACAAAGACATTTGTTTCCAGCTATATTGCCACCATCAATGGCAACATCTTGCTTGTTAGCTGTGCAGAGCGAATGGGGATGTGGATAGGGGTATTTGGAGGTGGAAGAAAGGAGATGCTATCCTCGCTAAATGAGGGAAGATTCACACAGTATAATGAAGGCTGGACCCATGGCTTCACGGCTGATGTGTATCTAAAAAGGCCTGGTAAATACTGTTTCGGAACAGAAGGCTTTATCTGCAGATATACATATCCCCTGCAACCACTGGCCCCCACATGAGGGCCAGAGCTATCTCCTGGATCACTTTTATTCTTGTTTGAAAAGGCGGAAAAATGTGAGACTTCATCAGTTTAACTCTTTGAGACTTAGTGTAGAAGAGTCGACAAGATGGAAATTTAAAGGGAAATTTTAAACATTTCTGTACAACAAAGAAACACAGGAACTTCACTTACAGTACATCTACATCCCTTGATGTGATGTGATGCAGTGTCTGTTGCATGTGTTTGTACCTATAAATGGCAGGAGAGCTACTTTTGAATCGCCATCAGCTGTACATTTACATTTACATTTAGTCATTTAGCAGACGCTTTTATCCAAAGTGACTTACAAGTGAGGAACAAGGCAAGCAAACAAAGTTGTATTTGCAGTTGACTGGTCTGAATGAATAAATAAATGCTTCTAGTTAAAACTTTTGAAGTCATTCACTATCCACACATTCTAACTTTGGGCAGTTCACGCTGTGATCCAACATGGTCTTTGTCCATCATGTTGCTCTTGTGCTATTGCTGCTGCTGCTTTAGCTGGTTTAGTTCAATAAGACAGTCATTGCGGTTATGTGCATAAATGCAGGAAAGTACACCTAAAGCCTAAAAACATGCTTTGGGTTGTGTTTATGTATGTAGAGCATGAGTGACACATGAGTCGACACGCTGACAGCCGGACTGAAAGATGTTTTTAGGTGTTTTAGGAACTGCTCTGACAATTTAAATATCAGTCTCTGGTATTTTTAGATGTTGTCCAAGTTTGCTAGTAATTGCAGCAAATATTTTTTGAGCTTTCTTGAATAATTACCACTATGATCACGACTATACTAAACTGTTTTTCTGCATATTTGATTTTCCCTCTATTTCAAACGGTGAGTGATTTCTACTCGTCAGTAGATAAAGTGCATCAAATATGAAACATGCAGTAAATCAGTGTAGATCAGCAGCAGGAATGCTTTGATGAAATTGTTGAACATTGTTACTCAGAAAAGTGTGACTGGTGAGTTATAACAAAGTTATGTTTACATTCATGGTTTCTCACTAAACTGCACCGTGTGTTTGCTTGAAGCCTGACGTGTCCTGACATTTGTAGAACTGATTAAAAATAATAACAGCTGCATTTCTACATTTATGTTGACATTGGTTGGTTGTTCACAGCCAATAGTTGCCAGGAAATTAGGTACAGACATTCATGGTCCCTAGAGGACGAATCCTATTTGATCCCTGGCTCTTCTGGTTCACATGTTGTAATGTCCTTGGCTGAACCCCGAGTTGCCCCAGTGTGTTCTTCTCACTACTAAGTTGCTGTGAAGCGTCTGCTAAACGAATAAAGCGTTAATGCAGATATCCATGAGTCAACAACTCAATGACATTTGTCAAAAGCCTCAACTGTACTTTGAGCTTAGTGCTGATCAGGAAATGCCAGCATGCTAACATCTTTAATGAAGTTAGATAATATGATAAATATCATGGCTTCTTGAAATTTGCATTGTCATTGTAGCTTGTGACCAATCCAGTCTCCAAACGCATCCCATAGGGCAAACGGTGGATCCAGGCGACGAGATCTCCAGCCAGAAGTTGGGCATCAGGACGAGTCAGACAGGTCCAGAGGGCAAAGGGTGGAATGACGTGTAGCTCGACAGAGAGACAGGAAGAGGGAAAAGAGAGAGGGAGAGGGAAAGAGAGAGAAGAGGAGAGATTGCAGTTAGTTGTATTCACAGTCAGATAAAGTTTGAGGTGAATGTATATTTAGTGTAGTGCAGCAGGGACTCCGGCAGGACTAATTATGACAGCCTAACTAAAAGGGTGGGTTCAGAAGAAAACACAGACATGAGGGCGCACTGGGATGTAGAGCAACCAAACACTTCACCATCAACAAACCCGAGTGATCAGTGAGAGTTGGGAAGACAGCATCTAAACATACCAGTTCACCATAATGCTCTACGTCCATGAGTCCTTCCCAGATCTATTTACTCAAATGCTTGACTAAATAAATAGGTTTTCAGCCTAGACTTAAACACAGACTGTGTCTGAGTCCCGAACGCTATTTGGAAGGCTATTCCATAACTTTGGGGCTTTGTAAGAAAAAGCTCTGCCCCCAGCTGTAGTTTTTAGGATACGAGGTACTGACAGGCAGCCAGCATCCTTTGAGCGAAGTAGGCGTGGTGGATCATAAGACACTAGCAGTTCACTTAGATAATGCGGCGCAAGACCATTTAATGCTTTAAATGTCAAAAGTAGTATTTTAAAATCAATGCGAAATTTCACGGGGAGCCAATGAAGTGTAGATAAGATAGGCGTGATGTGATCGTATCTTCTGGTTCGAGTGAGGACTCTCGCTGCTGCATTCTGAACTAACTGAAGCTTGTTTATGCACCTGGCTGAACAGCCAGACAGTAAGGCATTACAGTAGTCCAACCTAGAGGTGATGAAAGCATGGACTAATTTTTCTGCATCATTTAGTGACAAAATATTCCTTATCTTGGCAATATTTCTGAGGTGAAAGAAAGCTGTCCTGGTGACATTATCTACATGAGCTTCAAATGAAAGACTGGAATCTAGAATCACACCAAGGTCTTTGACTGTTGCACTAGATGTAACGGAAAGGCCATCTAGAGTTACGGTGTGGTCTAACATCTTGCTTCTAGCTGCAGATGATCCTATAACTAGTACTTCTGTCTTATCAGGATTTAGCAGAAGGAAGTTAATTAGCATCCAGTCTCGTATATCCTTTACACATTGCTCAACTTTATTAAGCAGTTTGATCTCATCTGGTTTTGATGAAACATATAACTGTGTGTCGTCAGCATAACAATGAAAGTTAATACCATGTTTACGGATAATGTTGCCCAGAGGAAGCATGTAGAGGGAAAAAAGCAGGGGGCCTAAAACTGAACCCTGTGGAACACCAAACTCCACTGGAGAGCATGTGGAGTAATCGCCATTTAGATCTACATACTGATAACGATCAGTCAAATAGGACCTAAGCCAGGAGAGGGCCGTTCCCCTAATTCCAACAACATTTTCTAGTCTGTGAAGGAGAATACTATGGTCAATGGTGTCGAAAGCTGCACTGAGATCGAGTAGCACAAGCATAGAGACACTACCCTGATCAGAGGCCAATAGGAGGTCATTTACTACTTTAACAAGGGCCGTCTCTGTGCTGTGATGAGGCCTAAATCCTGACTGATAGAGTTCATGTATGTTATTTCTATGAAGATACGAGCATTGTAAATGCGTAAACATGCTGTTGTGACCATTTAGTAAAGCATGTCACATGACATTAGGCTCTTTTACACATTAACACTGAGTACGTCATGCTGTACTCCATATGTTCATATTAAATATACCATTAAAAAATTAAAACAATGGGATGGATACACTTGTTGTTACTATGGTGACCCATTAAGATGATGTCAGCTGGTAATAGAAAGTTATCTAAAATCTAAGTTTTCTAATAGTTTATTTGCACTTTCTAATGATTTATTTATTTTTATATATTTGACTCCAGGTAACATTTGCAGCACATCTGAAGTTGCTGTGTGTTGTGGTCATAAGGCCACATTATGTTTCCCCAAAATAGACCTGGGAGAGACACTACATGTACAATAACTAATTATAAGGAAATGTAAGCTTTACACGGTCTTTGCAATATTTTTGTAACTCTGCCTGTAAAGTTGTATTTATATGGTAAACATCATGTGGCCAACAGCTGGTCCCAGACCTGATGGTCGAGAATCTCAGCTATGCAAAGAGATGTGGAAATTTAAGGGTATAAGTAATGAGTAAACCTAGACAATCCCTGTTACGCCTGGTGGAAATCAAAGTATTGCTTGCAAGCACCTTGCCATTCAGTGCCAAGGCCTTGGCTTAGATGGTGCAGGTTGTGTGTCCTCTACAGAACAGATCGTTTCCTTTTCTCCTGTCACTGCAATTGAGCTATTGCGAGGGCAGAAAAAAAAGGAGTAGGAAAAAGGTCAACTGGATGTGAAGCTCCTATTATCAGCAATCTTCCCCTGGCTTCCATAAGCAGCTTGTTTCTAAGCTGCAACCTAGCCAAGCATGAAGAGAATATAATTTCAGCCAATCTCCTGCTAGCATGGGTGCACAGAAATCCATTGTAAGGCCAGCAAAATAGTCACAATAGAGTCACTGGCCTTCCTGATAAACATCTGCATAGGTAATGCCAGGGCAGCAATGAAGGCAGTTTTTGCTTCCTCACATTTAACTCAACTCCCTCAGTCTGACCACTGAACACCCTGGCAAAGAAAGATGGACAGTGGATATTGTCCTATTTAATTATAGGCAGTACAGAACTGTAGTGCTGAAACGATTGAATAAGTTGATTATCAAAACTGTTCAAAGCTTTCTTTTGTTCATATTTATTTAATCCACTGTATTTTGCAGTGTCCAAAGTCTGGAATCACATCAAGTTAAATAGATTAAATAAAAAGTGGCTGTTGTAAAACCGAAGTAGCCCCTTCAATGACGCTAATTCAGAATTTCCCCATCTTAGCAGAAACTGTCCAGTTCACATGATGAACTCAGCACAAGATGATCAATGTTTTTTTTTCAGGTCAGGTGTTTAAAGTAAAGGAGATTCTCGTGAATAACCTTCATTAATGTTGGCAGGTAGAAGATGAAAACCAAAAATAGCAATGAAAATAAAGGCAGCTTTTTTTCAGCTGGCGCAATTTTATCATGTTCACTAATAATAAAAGAGAACGTAGCTAATGACTAATTGGTTTGCTGCGTGTTACTTAGCATTCAGTGAACAACAGCTGGAGCTGAGCGAGTGTGTTGCACATCTGAATGGGACAATATCCTCAGACAGCTCATTCTGCAAGTCCTGCTTCTAAATAACTTACAGCCTTGATGGGTTTTAAAGTATGTAGCTATTAAAACACATCTTTAGCAAATCTTAGCGTACAGGTCAGGTTATATTGAGGGCTAAAGGATCTGGCTCAGTAAAAAAGTTTGCAAAATCGGACCCATGCAGGACTGTGGTCTGTGTTGACTCTAGTTCTAACTTTTCATATCACTCATTTTTACCACTTATAAATACCCCAAAGCCTCCTAGTCTGAATATTTCTCTTGTATATTTACTGCTGCTCTTTAACAAACCAGAAATTTTTCATCAGATAACTTGATTTATGGACAGTAACAATAGGTGCTTCCTCCTCTCTGTCTCCCTCTCTCTGTTCTCCTCTGCAGGTATCTCTGGCCTCATCGCTGTTTATTTCCAGTGTGCAGTTACTGGCCCTACCGACTTGACCAGTGATTTTTCTACAGCTTGTTGTTGCTCTTCTTTTCTTTCCACTCACTGCAGTCGGTCGAGGCAGATGGCCGCCCACCCTGAGCCTGGTTCCGCTGGAGGTTTATTCCATTAAATGGAGTTTCTCCTCTCCAGTGGCACCTAGTGCTGCTTAGGAGAGACTTGGTGTTTTCTTTAATCATGATTCTATGTAGTTGTGTTTGTTTTCCACGTTTTTGTTTGGCATGGTTTCAGTCTCGATTTCAGAACTGTTGAAACCCTCCTGGTAATGTACCCCAGCTGATCTGTTATTTACTGAAAACAGCAGTAAGTCTGAAGTGAAACAACAATCCATAGAGCCAATGGGAACTGCATTGTCAGCACATCTATGGATTTGTTACTATTTTACTACTACTACTAAGTTTTATTATTATTATTATTATTATTATTATTATTATTATTATTGTTATATGTTATAAGTGAAATTATTATGTTGATTTTAAAGGAGTCCCTTAAATACAAAATAAGAAAGGACAGTAAATATTATGTTATGTTACAATAACATTTTAATTTCTCCCTCATCCTCCAAAGTCAACAGGACAAGGAGAAGTCTTATTACAATATGTGGAGGATTATTGCACCTTTGGCGTCAATCAAGGCCATGTTAAATTGGCATATTCCTGAACAGAATTTGGTGTGACATTGTCATTAAACAAGAGAGTGGCAGATATTTGTTCTACTATGAGATAAGCAGTGCTTATTGTCTCACTGGATGAATAGTGTGCTGAGCAGTTGAACTGATCACACCTGCTATAAAACGGATAAAGAACCCTTGTGCAAATTGATTGTGATGACTTCTATCTTAGCTCTCTAACAGCATATTTTCTCAGATTAGCTGTGGAAAGAGGGCTGTAATTAAAATGTATCTGACGTTACCTTGGCCCAGTCAAAATCCAACAATGGAGCAGATGCCCATAGAAAGCTGATCACTGCAATCACTGCATTCTTTTCAATGTCAAGGAGTAGCTGATGAACACGCTATGGACCAGCTACATTCCTGATATCCACAATCACAAGGAGGAAACACAAAGCTCACTGCACGTTTATTGAAGTTTCTTCGGGTGGCCTTATTATAGTCTCATCAAATGCAGGTGGTGGAAGTTTGTATTATGATATAAAAAAACAGAAAAGAAAAAACAATCCAGCTTTATGTAGAGTACTTGCATATATTTAGATGCTGCATTTTTATCTGTTTACCCAAACTAACTGCATTAATAGGCAATTTAAAAAACGGCTGTTGGCTATGTTGGCTACAGCAGCTGTGAGATCGAACCCGTGGCGGAGACTCCACCTCATCCTGTGTGCTGCAGCTCTTTGCCCAGTTGGCACCTCCACCTGACAAAGTAATTCATTGATCATGCTTGCATGCCATGTGAACACAAAAGGTGAGGCCATGTTAACTTCATCTTCTGAGCATAGTCATGGTAGACTACCACATTGTGCCTTAAACAATGTGCTGCATTTTCTAATTGAGTCCAGCACTTTTATCCTTTTTAATTACATAGGCACAAGCTCTAACACCTCACCTGGGACTCAGTGCTTCAGTCTTTACTGTTGTCTCCATGTAGCTGCAAGGCTTCACTTAGTCAATAGAATGATGATACTGGTAATTGTTGGTGCATTTAATGACTGTAAGCTCATCCTTCCTTCACTCAGCAGCAGCTCACACACAAGCACACACACACATTTTTGTATGGCAGTCAGTGTGAGGGCAGTCATTGACATAATTCATTCCCTGGCCCCCTACTGTGACGTAGGCCATGCTAATCTATTCTGTTTCAAATTTTAATTTATCATGTGTACTTCCTTCCCCAACCCCAACCATCACTACAACTAACTGCCTCACCCTAAACTTTACCGTAACCCTAACCAAAACCTAATTCTAACCCTCAAACCTAGTCTTAACCCCTAAATTATTCTTTAAACACCCTTCTCGTTGTGAGGACTGGCTAAAATGTCCTCACTTGGTTAAACTGTCCTCAGTCCAGTGGTTAAAAATTCACGCTGGTCCTCATAATGATTACCTTACAAGCACACACACACACACACACACAAAAAAAGCTGTATACAGTATACCATCCTTGTACAAACTGCCCATTCCAACTAGCATTTTGTGCTGGAAATCTTTTTTATTTTATCTTGTTATTGTGTTTTGTCTGTTTTTCAGTTTTCTACCTTCTTTCAGGAGCTTCACGAACAAAGAATTACCCACCTACAAACCACAAGGTATACCGTAGTACTTGTTTTATTTTAAATTTGCTTAATTTTATTGAAACTAAATTGAGTTTTTTGAGGCTTCCTGCTTTTTTAGGTAACATTCTTTACTTTTTACTTTATCAAGTTGAGTAGTGAACAGGTTAGTCAAGTCTTTTTACATGCATCAAGTACAATTCATATCAGGTTGTCCTATGCTGTCATGACACATGAAACTGTGAATGCAAGTTCTTTCCAAATGTAATAATTTATTAATACATATTAGCATTCTGATGCAACCTTTCCAAGTGATATAACGCTTTTAATAGAGTGGCAGCAGCAAATGATGAAATATGACAGAAGGCACAATCACAAGAGTTGTTTTGCTGTCAGCAACATTGAATTTCAGGGTTTTAATCCTCCTACTGTGTCTGTCTACCACTTTATTATTGTCCAAGTTGTTGCATGCTATTGCATAGATCACTGACTCCGAGCAGGCGAAGAAGAGCAAACACAATAGCAATTTACAGGTATTACAGTTACAATCTCAAAAGACTTAGCATCAGCATGAATTTAAATGACACAATTCAATGTTCAAGAGTTTGGCTGAAACAAGACAGAGTGTCCTAAAACACTCATTTATATCATTATGCTTTTACCTTTTTTCTTCTTTTATATCAAACTGTCAGTTATCAAAGCTATTTTTGAAGGGGGATTAGCGATGGTGAATGAAATCATTTAAACCAAATCATGAAGGAGTTTAAAAATGTTCAACTTTAGGCCAATTTCACCATTTTAAGTATGAGAAATTCATCAATTCATCATTTCTCCTTCAGATTTTCAGCTAACAGCAAAAATATATTTTAATGTAAAGACAATTGGGCAGAGGTTTTATGCAATCATAGACATGCACTACAACCATAACAAGACTAGTAGTAGCATTGGAAGCAAATTGAAAATCAGTGTGGTCGTCCTTCATCTTAATACACTGAGTCTAAGAACAGATTGTAGTATACTATCTAACACTGACAGGACACCCTAACTGTCCAAGCGAATACAAGGGACTGGGTTTTTACCGTATCTATTTAGACCATTAGAATGAGTGGTGTTAAATATCACACAGACATTCATTTATATACAATTTAATAATCAGTTAAAACATCAGTTTTGTTATTCATAGTATATACTATAACTCATAGATTATCGCAAAGCTGAAGTTAGCGTTTGAAGATATCTCACAGACAAAACACAAAGAAGCTGTGGTTGTTGTGGAATTCCAGCAGCAGGTAGGAAGAAGATAAAATTCTCCCGATCTGTAAAGTATCACTTCCAGCTGTTGTAAAATCCATCAGAGCTGTCTACAGTTGAAACGGTGTATTGTCTGATGCAAAGGTAGTTATAATAGAGGGCCATGATTGTAGCCACAATACAGATTCAATCTTGTCTCTAATCAACCTCAAAATCTTAACAGTACCAGGAAGGTGAAGTTGCAGAGAGGAGAGGAATGTTGAGATTACCTTTTTTTTTAGTGATTGGCTGCTTTGAAAAGCACTGAATGTAATTTTATTTTACAGTAATATTTGATTGCACGAAATGTTTGAATATTCAGAGATGTCAAACATCTTTGGTGTCAAACATCTTTGGTGCATCACTACAAAAGCTGAGGATGTCACTGTCACAGGAAGCAGCGGGCTGTTTAGCTCAATGTGTACCTTAAGACAGCAAAGAGATAATGCTAGAGTTAATATTTTACAACGTTTAAATTTTGCAAGGACAAACCAAAGTGAAAACAAGACTCATTTCGTAATATGAACTGGGCTGCTGAACTAAAGGGTAATGATTTGAAAGCCTTATGATGGCAAATGTTGACCCTTCAAACAGTAATAAGAGAAGCATGGACATACAGCATCTGAATATTTTAGAATTATCTCTGAAGCACTCAAATGGTTTGTCCTTAACCATGCCAGACACAGGGGTGCTATCGCACTACTTTTGTTTCCTTAGTTTTAGTGTATAGCAGGGTTCACTGCAAGAGGTCACAGTTTTGTATCAGCATTGTGAGAGAAAAAAATATTTTTTTAAAGAGATAAACCATTTTTTTTCCCACTTAGTGCAGAAAAAAAATCTCTGTGCACTCACACATCTTGTGCAGCAAGAAAAAAAAAAAAAAAAAGCCACATTCTCTCTCATTGGCCTGTCTGGAGTAGAAGAATGCTGCTTTGCTTGAGGTAAGGAGAAGCAATGGCCATTTAATTAACCTTTCCTGCCTCAATCTGCTCACAACAATTTTGCCTGTGACTCCCTTTAATAGTTTAATGACCTTGCTGTCAGTAAGACTGAGAAGGACTGAGTCAAGGTATGATTTAATTAAAAGAGTCCATATGTTTAAGACTGTACCTACGGAGATGCAGAAACATAGGGGTTCCTGGGAGTGACAGAGCTGACCTTGCTGCTGAGTTTGAAAATGACAGCATGCGACACAGTGTAAATAATTAGACGGCAAAAGCGGGGGAAAAGCCGCCTTTGAATAATGCGGCTCTGTGTTTGTCGGTAGCATTAGGTAGTTTTTGTAATTAGTGTCCAGTAGTGCTGACTTTATCCACAATATGGTGCTAGTGTCCCTTTCAATAAAGACACTGCTTCATATGCAAACTGCATGAAAGAGAGAAAAAGTGTTGATACATCCATTATGCTTCCAGCGTTTGAGCCATCAGTTGAATCCGGACTTAAGGGAAAACATTTGTTTTTACAATTTTACTTGAAGTCAACTGAGAATCACATTCATTTTCTGTAGTTCACCCTTTATGATGCCTTTTTTGGCACAATTTAAAGTAGTAATTTAATTAAGACTACTGTATAGTTTTCCACAGGTGAAAACAGTGAGTCTTGAACTGATCCTGTCGACAGTTCTCACTCTCTTCTTTAGCCGCTAACATCAGTGTGATTGTTTGTCCCAGAGACAACAGAAGCCTAGATCCCTATTAACAGTGATCAAAATATTAATGAGAGTGTGAAAGAACACTTGACAGACACATTTCTGATCTGCTAAAACTAGATGTTGATCATTCCTGGGATTTAGCTACAAACTGGACTAACAAGTTTAAAGTGGGTGCTGAAGTATTTTCTGGGGGCGTTTGCACGAGTTCAATGTGAATCAAGTGGAGTGTTGTGTCACCTGTAGCCGGCGTGAAGGGAGCAGACTGCAGTCAACTTGATAACATGCAGATATACTATGATACAAGCTAACATTACGTTACAATTCACACTGCAGTCTGGGTTTTAAATACACAATAGTTTAATTTAGTTTAGATAGTCAAGGATTAACTGATGCTGATTCCAGCGCTTTACTACAAGTACTTTTTACCATTTCCAGGTTATTCCTTATACTGTTTGTGTTTCTGAATTAAGTAACAACACATACAGTCTACAGAAAGTTATTCGTTTTATGTTTCTAAATAGTTGTCGCAGAAGAAGAAGTTCCTCTAAATGCAATGCTTTGGACAAGGATTTGATCTTCCTAGTCTTTTTCCATTTTGTGGTTCAAATGAGACAGTGGCTGTCTATTCTTTCCTTCACAGCAGACTCTGCCGGCTCAAAGAATGATGGAAGATTGCCATGGTCACCTGTGACAGCTCAGCTGACTGTCATACACAGTACCGGTCCACTGATGAGAGTGAAATTACTTCATAATAGTAGGGGTGTTCCTGGGTTTATATAACGATATGATAATCCTCTTTTCACACAATGATGATAATGATCATTATTATGGCAGGGGAGTAGGGGGCGAGGAAACGGCTCGGAATGGAGACTTTGCTGTATAATCCTCCTGCCTTGAAAGGTTAAATACGGATTTGAATATTATGATCCCCCACTCTGAAAATGATAGTGCTGTATTTGAAGCAAATGTGCTCATTGTGCACTTTACCTTGCGGAGCAGCGTGAGTGGCACACTCCACCAAAGCAGACATGCTCGTGGTGCTGTATTTGCACAATTGGTAAAAAAAAAAAAAAAAAAAAGGATTGAAGAATAAGAAATGCACGGTCGTTGTTATACTTAAGTTTAATTGGGGCAGTGGTTACCTAAAGATTAGTGAAGCACACTTTAGACCACTTGGATCAGTAGAGCAGACAAACGTGGCTTGGGAAGTGAATGTGTAATGTAATGTAATGCTTTCTGCTCCTGTAATGTTGTCCAGCAGTGCCATCCTGTTCCTCTTAACCTTCACTTAATCCCAGCTGCAGAAATAAGGACTGCCGACTTAATAATTTTCTTGAAAACTTTAAAGACGCTTTTATAGGTTATTATTAAAAAAGTGACTATTTACAAATCTGTAGTGGCTTAATGGCCACATTTTACATTTTAACTCCAATCTGTTGACATTCACGAAACGTTCTGCTGTGACACAATTACAGGAGCTGATTGGGTATTCAGTTGACAACACGTGGACAGTGGTGTTCAGATTTTATCACTCTGTGTCACTTCTGCTAACATGTGACACATGCCGTCAGTATGCTGGAGGTGGTGGGGTTGTGCAGTTCAGCATCGTCATCAGAACAACCACCATTTCCACATTGCTCTTTAATTTTTCCTGCAATGTCTTTGTCAAGGATGCGTCAGGATGCAGTAGCCTTCATGCTTCAAATGATGTGTGGTGAAATGCATCCCAGACCACATAGGCAAGTACTGTAGTTTTGGTAGTTGGATCACAGTGCGTCTTGGTGTACACCTGCATTTAGCACTGTCCACTTATGATCGGTTCAGAGTTAGGTCCAGAATTATTTGCACAATGACAGAGTAATTATGATTTTTCCTTTTAATACAACCACAGTGGATGGATTTGAAATAAAACGACGTGTAGACGTGGTTTCATCAAAATATGCCATTTCCTATAAATGTCATAACATTTGAAGCAGGTTCCAGCTAAATATTATCAACATTGTTGATTATATCCTGCTGCTTTTGGATTATCATAATATGTCATGTTCTGTTAGCTAAATGCTAACTGCATGTGAAATAGACAAAACCTTTCAATGAAGTACCTCTGGTAGCTTGAAGAGGAATAGAATGAACTTCAGGTGACCACTTTCTATTTGTCAGTGCAATGTTTTTGTGGCCTCTTTTGTGTCAGAAACATTCCTTACCTATTAAATTATGTGCTTTGTCTGTTTAACAGTGGCTATTGTTAAATAAATTATTGAGCGAACCGCAGTTTGTCCTCGTGGCGTGTTTGCATTTAGGTCTGCTTGAGAGCGAGTTTGTAACAGCTGGTTCCTCTTTTCATCACTGTAACTAAGAAACAAGGAAAATAGTGTTTTGCAGAAGAAGCTGCCACACTGTGATGATAGTAAATCTTTCAAATGGAAAGGTTAGATGCCACTTCAGTGTAAAGGGTGAAAAATGATGAACTGCGTAGCAGCTGTGTAACAATAAAGCACGTAAGAGCTAAATTGAGCCCAGCTGGTTTCTACATGGAAGATAAACAATGTGTTTCAAGCTTAGTGCTCCTCCTCAGACAACATCCCGTGGTGGCCCTGATAGTGATCCTGACTTTCAGCCGCTGCAATGTAAACATCGACCAGCTGATGGGGAATAACCTACTTAGATTTACCATCTCACTGTTGTCGATGCACTGTAATCAGTGGTCTTTTAACGACAGAGAGGTTTTACACAAACATGCAGCTGAATCTTAATCAGCTTGTAATCATTCGGTTTAGCTCTATAATATATAGATATATATATATATAGATAAGCACTTATCAGTAAAACAATGTAGACTATATAGTGTCTCTAAACAAAATGTCCACTGATCCATATCGTCTTCGTCATGTAAACCCTAAACTCAGATGTCAGCAGGACACCATGTGACAGACATGCACATATCTAACCCCGAACAGTTAATGTAGTTGACCAACACACTTCATTAACTGAATCACCTCTAGAATGTATGATGAGCCATAGCCACTGGTTAAGGATTACACGGGGAACAGGTAATATCTTAAATGGAGGGCAAACAAAAACAAGGGACAAGTGATGAGCTGTATGTTTTGGCAAACATCGTACCCATTGATTATGTGTCCCCTGTGTATCCCCCATGAGACCTGAAACTAGAAACCATTACCATTGTGAAGCACTAGTAAATGTCATCCTATTTATTCAAAGTAACACATAGGTACAGGATTTAAGGGTAATCCTGTAAATGACAAGTGGGGTATCCAGTCACACGATGGTGCTTTGTTTACACTGCATAAATTGGTCATGATGCTCGCTTCACTGTACTTCACTATTTGGATGATGTGTTCATGTAGGCTCAGGGTTTCCTTTTTACGTCATACAGTGCTGGGTGTTCTCTTCCAATTGCAATTGTTTTGCAATATTTTAGACACAGTTAGTTGGAACTAGGTCAACTTCTACTGGTCTACAGATGTGGCAGAAGCTGTTAGCTGCATGTTTTCATGGGCTACATGTTATAATATTATTAAAATATTATAAATAAAAATTAATTAACCCATGCTTGTACAAAGAGATGAAAGAAGTATGAGCTAAATGCTAATAGTTAAATTTTTCTGAATTTTTCTGAATTCTGAAATTAGGGTACTAATTTGATGAAGACAAGGATGACTATGGTGCTGAAGAGATGTAACTACTGTATAGTGTACCGGTCTGAGATTATCTGAGGCAAAGAAATGCTTTAGGCTAAGTGCTAACATCAGCATGCTGGATTTCTCCCAGTGATGCTGCTAATGTGCTGATGTTTAGCAGGTATATACTCTGCTAAGTAGCACTAAATACAAAGCCCACAGCCATGGTTGACGGCAGTATCATCATCAGCCTTTGATTAGACAAATAAAAAGTCAGATGATTTCCAGAGTAGTTCTGATGAGAAGATGAATGTCTGAACAACAGTTTATACACTTCCCTCTGAAAGTATAGGAAAAGGGAGGCCAGTTTCACATCAAGAGATAAATAAGAGACAGAAGATCAACATCTGATCCAAAACACAACTTAGAAGATAGCCTCTTTAGTTTGAACCCATCCATTTTTAATGTGAGCAAAAGTATTGGAACATGTCGCTGACAGGTGTGTTTTGTTGCCCAGGTGTGCCCTATTACAATGAATATTCACGCAAGAAATAGCACTAAATGTCTACTCTCTGATTTGGGTTTTGTGTGTTCAGACTGCATTTATAGTTAAGAGGTGTAAACAACATGAAAAGCAGAGAATTGTTGAGTAAAAAACAAGCAATTGTGAAGCTGAGAGAAGATGGATAATCAACCAGGGCCATTGCACAAACACTGATCATAGGCAGTGCAACCATTTGAAATGTCCTGAAGAAGAAGTAACAGGCATTGAACGGCTAGAATGTGAAAAACCACAGCAGTTTACAACAGAAACATTGGGAGAGAGACCCTAAAACAGTTAGTTACATCAGCAACAACCTCTAGAGGGCAAGAGTGAAGGTATCATGATTTACCATTTGCACTTCATGAACAAAAATACACCAGAAGAAGCACTCCCGCCAGGCGGGATTTTAGCCAAAATGTACAGAGACGAGCCTCAAAGCAACAAAATAACCTCACATGTCTATGGAAACATGTTGTCTGGATTGATGCAAGCAAATGTTCTGCAACTAAATATTAAGTCTTATTCACTTTAATCTATTTTAAATCTACATGTTCCAATGCTCAACTGAAAAATGCATGGATCCAAACAAAGGTGCTACTAAGTTGTGTATTAGACATAAACACCTGGAAATAAAAGCCAAAATGCTCATATTCATCTTTTGATGATTTGAACGCAAACATTTCCTTCCTAATAAATAATGAAGAAAATAAATAAATAAATAAATAAAGGAACTGACCTCACTGTTCCATTACTTTTGGAGGTAGCAAAAGAATTATTAAGTCATTAATAGTCATTAAGCCATTATATTTAAAACCTTTATGTTAGCATTATTATTATTAGCAGCATGGTCGTACAACATGGTTACTATACTTGTTATCTTATCAGTTTTTTCCTAAATGTATTGAAATAGTAATTCATGAGATTCCACGTAGGGTTTAATGCAAAATCAAAATTCTGCTCATATCATTAAAAAAATAAGGGATGTTCTTTCTGCAGAGCCCTGGCTACAGTATGTTTAAATGATGCTTACATGTGTGCATGTTACCCCGTACAGTACATAATATATGTGTGTATAATGTGAGACTAGTATGTGTGATACAGTGCAAGTGAGTGCAGTAGGCGCTGTGTAGTTTGTGCCAAATTTCAAACATGATTTACATTCTCAATGTAATGTATTAAAACGTTGACAGGGCAAAAGGGATTCACAAGATGCTGCATTAGAAACTCAATTTCTGTGATGAATTGCCTGAAGCCAGTGAATTACAAACTGCTCCCTACCACCTTCCTCGACTCACCCCCTCCCATGGCTCAGACGTTTTTTTTTTTGTGCGTGTCAAAATCTTCTTAAACCTCTCTCTTAATCTGATCTGCTGAATGTGAGAGGGTGAAAGGATTTTCAGACTAAAAAGCATTCATTTTTCGTCTTGTTGTGCATCGCCTTTTCCAAGTGCTGGGTCAGTAATATTCAAAACTTGCTGCTTTGCTCTTCCATCTCCCCAGTAGCACTCTGCTTGTCTTGTGCTTATGGATGTCCTTTCCACACCTGCTCTTTTGTCATAATGTGTGAGTGGTGAAAAGCTGCCACCATACTAAACCAAGTGCAAGCATTATTAACTAACTAGTACAGATTGATGGTAACAAATATTAATATGTACTCAGTGTGACTAACCTGTGGTGATCAGTCAATTATGTACTACATATACAGTATGTGTGAGTGTGTGAGACAATGTTTTATAAGGAAACCACATGGTATGTTTTAGAATATACATGACTTTATGACAGTCGGTTTTCTGACTGCTAATAGTTTGTATATGTTACCAGAATTCAAAGGAAATTCAAAGAAGCAATGTATTTATTAGTCTAAACAAAGTCAATGCACATGTAACAGTCTATACATTAGCACTATTGTTCTAACAATATCCTAATTAACTGTCATCCTATACATAAAGTGGGTTCTTTTGGCCTGCACATTTAGAATAGTGATTGTCCTGTTGACAAGCCCCCAGTTTCTTCCCTCTTCCATATGCTCAGCAGATAACAACACAAGTCGCAGATCTCTCCTTTAGCGTTTCAGCTATTGGTCACACCTGCAGTTATGATGGATCCAAGTATTGTTCTTTAATCATAAAGATAAATGCTAAAACTTGGATGGATGATGTTTCCACAGCTAATAATGCTATCTTGACATTGAGTGACGTTTTCTCAAATATGCATTGATCCATAATTTCATGTTTACATTTTTATTCTATAGTAGTTTTGCTATTCCAAAATGTGCTTATTTCTTGTAATGGGTCTTCATGCAGTGCATGTTTTATCTCATTTTAGCTCCTCTCTCTGTTCTGATTGACCAGTTTGCAGAAGCCTTCTGATGGGCAGAGGAAAACCTGATTGTGTGGTCACCACCGTGTACACGTGTCAGAGGAAGCCTGTGGAGCCTACTTGCAAGTAGACACATTATTAGTGCAATAATATATTTTTCTTTATTATTATTATTATTCCGCCGTATTTTCTGTGTTAACTAGTCTTAACGTTTGTTGCGTTTTCTACTTTTTGTTTTATTGAACTTTTTTCCTAGTATTTTTTTTAATGGCCTTCTCTGAGAGTCACGTTTCAACTTCTATCAGCTTCTCTTTTTTTCCTCAGCTCGTCCAATGTTAAAAGTCGTCCGAGATTTTGGCCAACAAGCTGAAAGGACCTGGAACCTGTCTCAATAATTTTTTTTTACATTTTTGCCAGAAACAGCCTCTTTTTGAGAGGTCTGATTCTGTTTAAACTGATGTGACTCAGCACTTTTCAGTTAGCCTGTTTCTGTTAGCACCTCATTGCTAACAACACAGCTGAATCAGATCATGTGATGAAGATCAAAGCCGATAATCCAGCTTCTGACTGTTTAGTTATGATTACAGTTTAGAATATAGTTCATACTTCCGTCAAATACTATCAGAGAAAAAGCATGAAGTGATAACTTTGTTGTTTAAGTAGCTAAACTGATCGGAATTAATGTCCTCTGGTCTCTGTCTTTACAGGAAATATAGATTTTCAAAATAAGTCTACATTTACTAACACAAGGTTACTGCTGGTCTCCGAACAATAATGTATTTATTAAGTAATGTATACTAATATGAGCTTCCATTAATGACCTTGCAATCTTTTGCAAAACTCCCTTTAATAACAATAAGAGTTATGTTTTCACAATAAAAGCGCTCATACACTACATACATACAAAAAAAAAAAAAAGAAGCTTAAAGTGGCTGGATTATTTATAGTATTAGCACCAGTTAGCAAAATGTTTGTGTGCATGTTTTAGGTAAGAACTTGCTATAACATGTCATTGGTCAGCAGCCTGTAAGTGGTCAGCATCAAACGTCAGGTGCAAAAAAATATGATGGACTGACACATACTGTACAGTGGAGCACTGCACTGGGAACTATAGATCTTACTACAACATACTGTGACAATAATATATGGACTGTTGTAGTCAGTCATATTTCAAAAGCAGCCAAAAAAAAATACTTATGAACATTTTGTATACTCTTATTTGTTGCCACAAACAGGCCAGTGTTATTGTATATGTAAATACACACCTCACAATAGTCACCCCGTTTAACCCATAAGAACACAGACCCATTTCTACTGAAAGGAAACTATGCGGAATATGAAACATATGGACAAATGGACCAATGTGGAACACACGTCTTAAAGTGTTGTGACACCCAATCTAGAGGATTATACTACACCCTAATTTTCCCATAAATAAAAACACATACTCCACTTGAAAAAGCAAAACTGCACAACAAGGCATCCAGTAGTATACTGCCAGATAGGCAAGGTTAGAATAAAAACAAACAAAGTGTTGGTGACACCTGTGTCACAGTGGGTTCTTATAAGTCAAATCAGACAGCTGGATGTTTTAAGGGACCGATTAGGTTTGTGATGTGTACTCAGTAGACCTGTCTGTAGTGCAGACTGTTAGATCTTACTGAATGGTCATGTAGGGTGCCCACCCAGGGAAACTAGATGTCTGCCTCCATCGAGTCTGATGTGTCAGAAATAGGATAATAAAAATATAAACGCTGAATAGGGAGCTGGAAGATAAACACAATAAATAACTGGAGGAGGAAAGTACTTTTTCACAGGAGTGTCTGATTCATTGTTCTTTGGGTTCATGCTTTATATGGATGATGGTGCCGGCCTGTGTGATTGTGCCTCTTCTCATTGTTCTTGTTGATTTACAGCACCAGTACAATGGTGTAATAGGAGTTTGGCTTTGCTGCTTGAGAAGAGGTTTTGAGTAATGCAAGCGGGGCCTTTTGTTTGTGAGCTTGATTGCGAGGAGTGGGGAAGCCTCTGAGCTGTCATCCCAATAAAGAAAGCTCCTCTGTACAGCGTTAACACCAACATCCAATCAAAAGACAGAAAAGAAAAACAGATTTAGTTCACTGCTGTTTGCTTTTCACACAGAAAGGCCATGCATTAATGGAAATCCAAATATTCCAGCATTACCAGAGGATGATAATGTAAATTCAAGTTAATATTGGTACAATGTGTGTGTGACAGTTTGCCATAATGCGCTCTTCCTGGATTAGTCATTCATTAAACAGGTTTGCCATGCAAAGCCACTGTCAGATTTTTGTCAAGGAGGACAGAAAAAGAGAGAAAACAGTGCCAGCAGAAGCTCTTACAATTAAAATCTGCCGCCTGATTATGGTGACCAGTTTAATCTCAAGCATGTGAGTTCCTCTGTAGATTTGGGGCAACAATTCTTTGCAATAATAGAACAGAAAGACAAGCAAAACAAAAGACTGTATTAAAGTGCTGTGTTTGGTTTGAAAGAATGTGGGAAGCATTGTGAGGAAAATTATGTTGTTTCACATTAGATGGTTTGGAAAAAAACTGCATCTATTTATACTTCTTTTTTTTTTTACTCCTTCAGTGTGGTGGGCATTTACTTTGCACTGGTCCATAATGTGAGATATGCAAAAACGCTCAAATGCTTGTGTGTTTCGTGTGCAGAGATCTCACAGAGATTTATTGCTTTTGTCTTGAAAGTACCTTTATTGTGTTGAAATATTTAAGAGACTGTTCACTTTCAGTACAACAGTGTACTGCTAACATTCATCAAAGTGGTTCTGCTCGGCTGAACATATTAATATAAATGCTTCATTTTAGGTCATTGACCTGCTTAAATGCTATTTTGAGGTTAATTTAATTTCCCCAAACTTCAGTGATATGTCATGTTTATGACTGTGATTAATCTGGATACGCTTTACTGATGTTAACACGAAAAATAAAACAAATAAAACACACTTCCTTCCTTACTTTAAATCGATGTTATCCTCACATCATAAAATGGACAGCTCGCTGCCTGACGAGTAAACTACAGGCTTGTTTCATGGATCGAAGTGCTGCACTGTTTATTTCAACATCCTTGACATTCTTGACACTGCTGTCGTAAAAGCAGCTGCAGTTTTATTTTCACATTGCTCATTCAAATCAAACAAACAAGAAGCTCTTTTTATTGCTGCTGCTACTGTCCACAGATATTTGAAATACACGTTGGTGAAAAATAATCATACTTTTTTCCTTAAGTCTGTGCAAGGGCCCAATGACTTTGTCTGTTTGGTGTTGGACAGGAAAACAACTTTTATTGAAAACAACTAAAATGCGTTTGGAAAATGATATTGATGGGAGGTGAGCATTAAGCTATGGGCCAAAACAACTTGGGAAATGCACTTTTACTAATAGTTTTAGTATTTTCGTACGGTACACTTGTGTCCAAAGGAGCTGAGTACTTCCTCTTGACCAGAGTTAAAATATTTCTTGCGTCCTTTCTTTTCTTTTAAAAATATGACCATGACCTTCTCTTACTGAGCTAGTGATGTCCAGCTAATTTAGAGAGATTTTCCTGTCAAATAATATTTAATTGAATTTTATATTTATCTAATCTATTTTTTTCTAACTCCAAGTTCATGTTTATGTTTTTATTTTTGTACAGTAGTAATCACTTCCAATTGGGAAATGCTGGCAAAACGTGCTTGGGAAACTGTTCCAACTTCCACTTTCCGCTTAATCTCCAGCTTTTGTCATATATTTTATGATGATGTCACTGTTTGGTTGGTCACATCTTTTCGTTTTGTTGTGAGAACAGTTTGGCGATAGAGTGAGCTCAGAAGCTTTCTGGCTTAGTTTTCTTGTGAGTGGGATTGTGAAAATGTATATAGTCATCAACCAATCACATTACCGTTCCTCCAGCCAATTTGTTAACCTTTGACTGTTACTGATGTTAAGAAGATGCAGACACTAGTGGGTCCTCTAGGGAAATCCCTGGCTAATGTACAACTGAGTTAATCTTGAACAAATGAACCCCCTTGTATGTTGTGGAAAGAGTTATATAATGTAACGTATTTAATGTGTATTACTCTTTCACTTAGCATTAACTCCCGAAGCTGGAGGAGAAGAGTCAGCAAATAGCTAACATAGTGTTACTATGTTAAAGAAGTTCCGTATCGCTTGGTGATGGTCTTGCTGCTTCAGACTGATTTTAGCGGATGGGCAAATGGTAGCGAGAGTAGAAACGTTCAGAGGAACTTGCACTGTTGGTGAGAACAAAAATATCCCACATTTGGAGAAACAGCTCAAAAAAAGATGGTGTGTGGTGAGAGAGGATTTTAATCCACAGGACGATGAATGAGCATTTGTACTGACTTTGTGCAAACAAATTTAGAAATGTGAATTTAGATATTGGGACAAATATTGACACACAAGTACATATTTTGTTTGCACTGCACTGCACAAACCCTTATTTATTATTTATTTAAAATACATGTGTAAACTAAATTACTTTGATTTGCTGATTACACTGTATCAAAAAAGCGTATAAAGAACTTAATAGAACTTATTTCTCTTTTTATTTTTAAAAAGAATTAACAAGCTCTAATGTACCTTTTTGAACAGTTTGAATAATAACGGCACACTGTAACACACGTTTGTTTGACTGCCATCACCCTCTCCAAACATACGCATCATAAATACTCCATACATCCTCTCATACAATCCCGGCTTTGGGTGTGCACTGTGTGTCACTCTTTGAATTGACAAAAAAAGATTGGTCTCTGGAGAATGTGTTGTTACTGTCATAAAGGGAAGGCCATGTGCACATTATTATTTTTCTCATTGCAGGCAGCAGTGTGTGGCTTTTCAGATCGCTTTAATCTGCTCTCCAGCCGGACATGTGGGACTTGGCCTTGCCCCTACATCACCCCCAACACACTAAATATCAGATGGACCCCTGCTGCTGCATGGAGATGATACAATCAACTTTCAGAACAATTCGCAACATGTTAATAATAGGAGGTTTTCAACTGGTGGTTATGACCCAAAAGTAAAGGGCTGTTCTGACACAGACGCTATGAATAAAAAATTACATTACACACTACATTACAAAATCCTCTCAGACACTGAGTTTGTCTGCCCATTTTGGGAGCTCTCATTTTGGGAGTCTTCTGAGATCTCACTTGTAAAAAAATCTTTTTTTCTATTTTCAAATCTTGAGTAAAGAAAATAATATCAATAAAAAAATAAAAAATACTGTACATGACACTGGAGAAAAACTGTGTCTGTGGAGCTTAGTACCATGTAAGTATACAGTGAATGATTAACTGAACCCTTACATCACATTTCTACATAGTACATAACAAAACTTGGTCTATTACCAACATAAACCTTGAGTAACTACAACTGTAACTTTACCTGATAAGTAATAATAGAGTTTCTATGAAGTAATTGCCTGCGTTAATGTTTAATATATTTTTTATTTGGACATTTTTTTTTGCAATTATTGACAATTTACACTCGAAAATAAAAATGAAAAAGGCAAATTAATCAATTCTAAAAATAATCATTAGCTCCCGTCCTACTGTGTTACATGCGATTTTTTGAATCAACTTAATCTAAAATGACACAGAGCAAATTTTCAGTGTTTCTGTTAAGTGATAAAATGCTACAAAAACCTTTCAAATGCAGCAGAACAATAGCTGTCTTTCACATTCACAGTGACACTTATTGTTATTCCTATTTGAGCACCATTTTGTTATTAATCAGTCAGGTCATATGGTGACTGCTGTCACTGCTGAAATAGCTTTAATATGGACTACCCCTCTGGGACAAACTTGGTCATTAACACTAATGCCATTTTCTGCTACAGAAACCTTCCACCCTCCCTTTTCACCCCCTTCATTGATTCTAAAATCAAGAGGCAAACGACTCCCAAGACATTTAAGTGAACTCACTCTCCCTTCCTTGGATGCTAAAGGGCCTGGATCGAGTCTTTTGTTTGAACTCTGACCTGCTGTTCTACTGCACATAATCTCAGACAGCCCGAGGACATGGGATTCACTTCACCTAGACTGTCCGTCTTAAACAATTTGTGCCTTGTTAAAAGCGTATGGACACATCATTTACGGGGGCAGGGAGGGGTGGAAGATGTTGCGAGCCAAAAGCCAAAAAGCCTGTGATGAAAACGAGGGGAGGACAGGTCAGGTGGCATGGTGCATCGTTAACATAGCAGCTATTGATTTTAAATTGTCCCCATGGGAAAGACACAGCATGAGTACTTAGCACCTCTGTCTGTGTCTCTGTCAGTACGTGTGTGAGGGGATGTCATCATGTGACTTGATGCATGAGATACACACGAGACACTTGTAATTTTTACCTCTAATGAAAGCGTACAGAGGATGCTGACAGCAGTTTTATGTCTGCTGCTGATGTGTGTGTGACATGAGAAAAAAAGGTTTTTAAAACTGCACATGTTCAAATAACATTTTTGTGTTCAGGCCTGTGAAGGTTTTCCCATAATGCTATATAACTTATTAAACTTATTAAATTACAATAAATAAAAAGCTGCAAAACCTACTAATCAAGCAGAATGAACTGAAATCCTGTGATTGGTTAGAAGTGTCTCTACACAGCTGGAAGTACTGCTCAGTGATTCTGACTTCACAGGAGGCGTTGATAGTACTGTACCTCTCCACATTAAAAGTTTTAGGAATAGTTCTACTAAAACATTACACACAGTAGCTTTAATAATTGTTGTAATAGGTTTAAAAGTTTTAGTGATCTTCCTTAGTCCGTCTGCATTGACTGTTGCATCTGACTGTGAAAATACATGTGCCACCTCATACAGGTGTTTTCTGTGTCAAAATGATTTGTCTCTTAACTGACACACACATCGATACAACACTTTTTCTGGAACATGTGATCGTGAATATTTCATTTTTAATCAGGCATCCTTTTGGACGACTTAGACCTGATTGAAACAGTGTAAAAGCAGTTCATTGAAATACTATATTAAGCCAAAGACAAACAGCATGTCGAAATGCTTACCTTTCATTAACTACCAATTCACTATTGTATATTGAAGAGGTCAGAGAGAAATGCCTGTACAAGTACCAACAATATATAGAGTGCAGCACTTAATGAAAACCCTCTGTGAAAAAAAGAAGCCTACTAATGTCTGTTGAAGTAAGCAATAAGGCATTGAAAATGATTCATTTAAAAGAAAAAATATTACCATTTGAAATGGACTCAGCTGTTGTCTGTTAATTAGATGTCCTTGAGAGATAGGGGTTGCCTTCAAAAGCAACAATAAATCTTTTCATCATGTTTCTATGGCTTTGCTATTTAGGCCTTCCTTTCCAGACTGTTCAAGGCAACCACTAGTCCATCTTTGGACCATGCATTTTTTTGTCTTCATCATTTCATATCATTTAGAGTCACTGTTATCCTTATCGAAGCTATTTCAATTACATAGCTTCTTTGCCACAATGCCATTTATTGAATCACTGGTTTGGACAGTATTATTGGTCCTCTGTGTATCAGTAATGGTTTTGCACATGTTTCTATACAGTGTGTGGTTAACTCGTGGGAGAAGATGGAGCCTAATAGTGGATTTATTCTGTAGTGATTAATTGGATCTAACATTGATGTTATTTGAAACATACTGCAAGTTTATTTTGCATACATAATTGACAGTCCGTGCAGTTGCAGTGTATGAGCACTGAAATCATATAGCTACAAAAATATCCATAGGACAATCACTTTATTTTGAAAGGTTGCCAGTTTTTTATGAGAACCATTTGATTTGTGTAACCTCTCTAACTTTCTCTGTTTTAGTATTTTTTAGTAGTAGTAGTTTTAGTTAATGCACTAGTAGGAGCTTATTGTATATTTTATGGCATAGGATTATTATTACAATTGTAAGGTCAATTTGAATGTTGTAACTGGACAGATATCAAATCTTAAATATGACTGGACAGTTTAATCGATAGTGATACATGTTTTATGACCTATTCTCATGTTTTCCATGTGCAGTACAATTTGACTTTGCAAAATAACTTAAGCTGTCAATTTAATGTAGTGAATGTAAAAGTACTAATATTTCTAACCGGAATGAGAGGAAGTTTAAAGTTGGTAGGATGACATGATAACTCAGGTAAAAGTAATCCTAACTGCAATTACAGTAAGTACGTTAATATATTCTAGATCCCACCTGTGTGTGTAGGACTGTGTATTAGCAATGATATGGAGATTTAATATTCATCATGATAATGGGATTGTCAAATACTGTGATATTGTAAACAAGGCCATTTATTGTGATTTTTCAAAATTGAATCAGAGTCATTCTCTGAACAACACACCATCAAATACTCTGAATAAAAAAACATCAGTATACGCGTCAGTGCTGTCTAGTGGTCTGGGGTTTAAACATGACACAAATGAAGCATTGCCATAAATCTTTGCATGTAATTATTATAAACGTTGTTATTAACAATCAATACAGTGTATTGGTTAAGCCTGTATTTGGACTGTTGCAGTATAGACAGACCCTTGAGACAGCATGAAACTTTACTTACATTGACCTAAAGAATGGGAGAAATAGAAACCATCAGTAGTGGGTAAAAAAAAAGAAACTGACCTACTTTGATTAAAAGAAGTACCAGTGCCACCATAGCAACTAGTCCAAATGGTACAAATATATTCAACGATGGGTTTATTTGTGTAAAAAACTCATACATCACGTGATTCCACATTTGCAAATTTTGGGGGTGGGGGGTAGTGTTTGGGTGCATCAAGAACCAATTTTCTAATGGTGAAGTGAGAGAGGAGACTTGACGCAGCAGTCTGTTGTGCATAAGAGGTTTCCTTTCCCTGAATCAGTGGTGCACAGAGCAGGTTAACAGTCCTGCGCCCAGGGAGATGAAAAAGCATAAATTAAAGCGCTCCCTCAAGGAGAAGAGGGGGTGCTGGGTTACCACGGCATTATCAGCGCTGGGTGAGAAGCACACAGAGCTCAGTTTCATCCTCATGTTCTTTGTTAACACAAAGGGGGTCACCTCCATATGAAAGGAAATATAATAACACAGAGACCCCTGCACAATGGTGCACTGCTGACAAATTCTCACCTAATTCTGCCCTTATATTCACCATTCTAAACTTGGGCCCTTTCAGCGGGAAGCATCAAGGCTATGGTGATACAATGCAAAAGCGGTTGTGTGGAATACAATACGTTTGCTGATGAAAAATATAGCTCGAAAATAAAACAAACACGCACATGCTCACTTGAGAAATGTTTTAATTATATACAAAAGAATGTGGCTAATAAAGGAGGGAATTAAGGCAAATGCTCTGAGCGATTGCGGGAATTTGGCCAAAAGGAAATGAGTTGCCTCACAACCTCTCTCCCTCTCCCTCTCTCTCTCTCGTGCTGCCTCCCTCTCTCTCTCTCTCTCTCTCTGTTTCCCTCTTTCTCCCTCCACCATTAAAAAGCCTGCAACTTCAAGCAGTTTTTTAATCAGCTAAAAAACATATGTGGCTTTGCAGCTAAGACAGCTTGCCCAGGCGCTGATAAATGCCTATCACTAATTTGCATACGGTAGAAGCTACCCTTTAATCAGAACCTCTAATCCCTGACGGTATTAATGATTTTTTTTCTCCCCGTATAGTATCATGTTTGCTAATTCCAAAGTGATCAGCTTCTTGTATGCGTCTCTTTTTTTGTGCTGGCATAATGGCCGAGTTGAGAACTTCTGTTATCCTACTTTGGCACATAATTAGGACTACAAAGGGGGACAAATCGCACTGAATGGGACTCACAAAGAAGAGCTCCTTTTTTCAGCCCCTTCTTTTCTGCTGAGCTCTCGTTAACAGTTGTGTCACTTTGTATATAGCCGCAGAATTGGGGAGAATTTGATGCCAAATCTTGAGTAGACGACAGCACTTAAGAGTTCTGCCCATGCACAGAGAAAAATATCAAAATTTACCATGTAATTAAAATGCCTATCAACCCTCGGATGGTTTAGAGGTTGCATTTTCTCCTTAAAGTGGCACTCTAAGCTATAAGACATTCCTTTTCATTTCTGTGCTAAGCACCTTGCAGAGTACTTGTTTTTGACCTTATTTTCTGTTTTCCTAAAATTTAAATCCACTCTAACATTGGTGAATTTAAGCAAAAAAGTTATTCATATGTAACAAAACTGAAAATATCATTAGTGTGATAAAAACAGTTGCCACAGTAACATTATAAATCGAAGTGTTGTGGTCTGTAGTGTCGGGTCACGATACTGTATGTGTAAGAAATGGATTGAAAATGAAAGGGAAAAAGACACAGAATGTCAACTAGGTACACATGACAGCTGATTTATACAATTCATTTGGGCCATTACTTTTCATTAAAGATCAAATGAAATGGGTACTTACTTACTAAGAGGCCTTTGGGGAGCTGAATTGCAGAGAAGAAAGAAGATTAAACTTTACATTCAGCCCCAAATTTAATTCAGAAGTAATCAATCGCATAATGGGCCAGCAACTGTAGCCGGGGTGATTGAAATGAAATTACCATATTTTTAATCTTAATTTTCCACACTGTTTATCTGACACTGTCAATATAAAATACAAACAGATAATGAAATAGCATTATATTGACACTACAATCATCTCTCGAGCAGCCCTCTGTGATTAAACCGCTGGAATGTTTGATTACATTTTGTTGGCTGACATTACAAATGACACGGATGCTTCGCCGAGACTTGCTGCCGGCTGGAAAATGAGCCTATCCATCAAGGACTCCTGGCAGCTTCTCCCCTCCAGTCGATGGCTACTGCCAACGGCCTGGGCACCCTTCTGTCAAGCCGTTTAGCACCCTAGAAGAGGGAGGGGAGGAGGCGCTCTTAGGGGGTGGAAGGAGGTTGAAAAAGATGGGGGTGTGTGGGGTGGGGGTGTGGTGGCAAGGAGGGTGAGACAAGTGATTCACGGCTCCCTTGCTCTGCTAATGATACAAAAGCAAAGGAGTCACCGAGTGGGAGAGAGAAAAATGTCCCAGGCAACATATCGCCCATGCAGGTGTCTCTTGGCGTACCATAAAGGGACCATAAAGCCCTCACAATGCAAGGCCCACAGTCTGCAAATCAACAGCTCAGCCGCTGCCCTGGATTAGGACTGCACTGTAGCCATCAAGCCCTGTCCACTGCTACACCTAACACCATGAATAGCCTAATTACTTTTTAAGGGGCTCATCAATTATTGGTTTGCTCTTTGGAAATTTGGAGAGAACTTGAATAGCAACAGGAACAATGTGAATACTTTATAATATCCACACATGGTTTATATTCCTAATGAGTTTATTTAACAACTTTTTGCACTGAAGTTTGAAGTGACTTGCTGCTCTTTTAATAGGTGTGAACATTTCGTTACCTGGATGGATCTTATTTCAAGTCTCCTCAACAAACGAATTTCAAGGTACAGCGTGTAAAACGTAAAATGCTTGTGGTGAGTTTGCAGAATACAACCCTCTGAAGTATAACGGTGCTAACGTGACGGCTTCCGCGAAAAGAAACCCGCTCTCTTTTCATGTGTTTTCAGGTGGTTACACACTAATGACAACATGTTAATGAACACTATACTCTATTTCTGCTAATAGATCCCTTTCATACTTACACACTGCACCTTTAAGACGTCTTCTGTTCTTTTGGAATTTGTCTATAATTTAGTGGGATTTGAGGTAACACTGAACTGAACATATTCTCAGATGAATTATTGTCTCAAATGTCGACTCTGTGTGTGCGTGTGTGGGAAAAAGGAACAGAGCCACATTATCAGGGCAACACCATATTGGATTAAAAGCCGGAGTATAAATGCAGTCATGCATGCACATTGTTAGGTACTAAACAATATGTAACCCATCGACAGTTGCCATAAAAATGTTTTATTATCTAAATAAAGACTGATGGAATGCATCATTTTTAGAGATATACTTTAATTTTGCTTAACTTTACATGAGTCATTTATTGTTTTGGGTTGACACATATGTATACTAACATCTAAATGATGTAAATGGTTTAGATTTAGCCAAAATGACATTTTCTGTCTGCTGCCACTATGCATGGTTGATTATTCTACCGCTGATTCTACAAAAATTTGAAGAAACAGCAACAAATTTGTAAATAGCAACATATTTATATTCATTTGTTGCAAAAGAAAGTGATCATCTAAAGTCGCCCTGAACCTAATTTTCATATTAAAATTAACAACCAGGCTCATTATTAAATTGTCTGCATAACAGGCCTGTACACATCCGTGCTGACACACCACGATAACACTACTAACTATCCGCCCACCTGTTGAGGTGCCACAGCATTTTCACTGGCGCTTAAGTGGCAACCTCAGGTAGTGTTTTCAATCCCGCAAGGGTTAGAGTAAGTGTAGCTTTTGAAATGTCGTTTGCGATATTCATTTGCACTTATGAAAGCCCTTCCAGTGAAGTCAGAAATGCTGGATTGACATTGAAGCCACTGTTTGCTCAATGACAAGTTATTGTCCTTAGACTATGACAAAGTTCTACGTAGACGGTGAAAAAACGAGGTGAGGCAGTTGCTCTGCAGCTATCACGCTTGATGGATGGAGGAGCTGCTTGACAGAAGGGTATGTTACCATAGCTGCGCTCTTCTTTTCAAAAGAACAGACCTTGAGCATTGAATGAGGCTCATACCAAGATAAATAAGGGAGTCTGTCACTTCTACTACCACTGCTGCTACTGCCATTCTTGCTAATGCCACCGTCATTATTGCTGCTGAGTGAATTGGAAGGTTAACACAGGCAGAAATAATGTCAGAGAACATCTTAAAATGTTGGAGGAAATGATGCTGTTTGTTTAACTGCACTGGAACTGCAATACCAAAGGATATACAGTACATACTGTAATACCTGCATACTTTGCACATACATGTTTTTTTTCAGTTTTAGAATAATGAGGGCTGCTGCCTTTGTAGTAGAAAAAAAATATGTGATGTCTTTTGTTCTAACTGTGATTTGCAAAATATAAAAAATACCTGCACTGACAGATAACCATTGACAAACAACAGCAGTCACATGCAACCATCATCATCATCATCATCATCACAGCGTTCTCCTGTTTTATCAAATACTCGAACACACAGCCACAGCGGCACAGTGTTGGAATCATTTGTGGAATCAGCAGTATCAGCAGTCCAGAAGGTCACGCTGATAAGACCTAGGATTTCCACCACAGAATTGTATTGTGTTCCGACCTTGAGGCCCCCTGAAGTCGATCAAACCGGCATAACGGCTGCTCCGCCACAGGACAGCCAAGTTCACAGATATGTGGAATAACTGTGGATCAGTGCTTAGCCTGGGACCTGGTGAGGCAGAGCCTGCCAAGCATACTGGAATTACCCAGGTTGGAGGAAAACAGCCTGAAAACCAGACTCTCACTTTCCATTTAACTTATGGAATGTCAATGTATGTTGTCATTGCTTTCATTTCAGTAGTATCTTCAGAAACTTTGTTGTAGACACCAACACTGCTGACTGTCCAGAGAAGACTGGTGTTTAATTTGAGTAACATATGAAGAGTTTAGTTAATGCATGGATATTTGTCACTAAAGATTATCTGTACTTATCATGATTAAATGTTTTTCTTCTGTCTTGAAATAAATGATTTCTGTGACAATTTAACCCACATTTCCCTACACTTCAAAAGGAACCTTACAAAAGTGATGTCCAGTGTAGTAATGGCAAAAAATATTTAACACGTAACATGAGAACTCAGAGCAAGGCCAAATTGTTACTCTGTGGGTTTACTTGCACTAATGCGTCAACAACATAAAACGCTGCATTTTTTTTTTTCAATCCCCTTGTAAAGCTCATCCTCTGCAAGCTCTTCACTCTCAAACCTTGTCTGGCCTTTTGTAACCTGTTGATAGTATGCCGCTTTTATCCATTACAACCCCTAAAACACCTTAAAATGATGTAACTTTATAATCATTCGGAGCTTGTTGACTTCCTGAAACCTCTTCCTCTGCATCCTCTTAAAGATGTGCATCATTTTGTCCTCTGTCTCTTTATAGCCTAAAGATGCTTATACTCTGTGAAGCATCTTCAGCCTTTGCAAGTTCTTCTTGTTCTGAGAACTCCTCCTACTCAGAACATCCAACCTCACCAACTACATTAATCCTCAAGCAAATACAAGACAATGGCGCCAAATAGACATACTCAAATAACTAACAAATATTCAGAGGGAGGGAAAAATTTTAGGCAAAATATGAATGTTTTTCACCAGCGTTGGTACTCCACACAGAACCTTGACCCTCTCCAGCAATTTTGTAGATGGAGGATTGTTTTTATTTAACTTTTTGTTTTGATGAAGTGTTCACAGTTTGCTGGAAATGTGTTTGAAGAAATGTCAAAAATTTACTTAATCCGAAGGACAAAATATTTGAATAGCTGTTACCTAAGTCGAATGTAACAATTCAAATTGTATTCTTAAGGTGAAACAAACAAAACAAAACAAACAAACAAACAAACACATTCCTGAACATCCTTTGCTACCAACATTATTTTTTTTTATTTTATAAATTTTTTATTTTGTACCACTCGGTGTTCTGCCTTAAAAAGGTGTTACTACTACACTTTTTCAAACCAGACTCTCAACAATGAAATTGACAGAAATGTTCATGGTCCTTGGCTTCACATGACTTTGATGGTCACTTACTTTTCCTTCTATGGTCACCATTAGACTGACATTTTTTTTGTTTGATTTGACTGTCTGGAGGGAAGTTCAGATTCAACCCTTCATGGTCTCGGGGGATGAATGCTACTCACTTTGGTGAATGTTCCCCCAGCTGGTCAGAGTCATCTACTCGATGGGTTAACACAAACGTTTGTACAGGCATTTATAGTTCCCACATAATCCTAGCAATTTACTCATGATCTGCCGACCTTTCGTCACAGTGAGGTGAAATTTATATTTTACATTTAGTCATTTGGCTTACAAGTGAGGTACAAGGCACAAAGGTAGGCAGGGTAAGTATAAGGAGGTCTTGCCTAATGACCCCTATTGGAGGTGGGTTACAGCCAGATTGGGAACCACAGTCTCCCCCATGAAGGGTGGTGATCTTACTGTACCACTACATTATCCAGCCACTATTACGCTATTAGATAGATTACCATTACATTTTGTACAGCGCAAACTAGCAAATATTAGCAGCCTAACACTCCAAATGAAGATGATGGACATTACAAACAATATGCTGTGTAATTGTTAGCATGTTCATATTGTTATTGTGAGGCATGTTAGCATGCTGATATGACCATTTCGCTCCGAGAACCTCTGTGCCACAAACTGGCTGCAGAAGCTGTAATTTATTTCTCAGCGTGGACAAAAGGTCATATTTGAACTCCAGCCATTCTGTCAGAATTGAGTGATGGAAGAAAACACATTGGCGAGTCCCCATGAGAAGCTAGTTGGGGGACAGTGGTCACTTAGGAATCACGCCACCTGTTGGAGGACAATGAGCCTTTCACACAAAGTGAGACAGACATCCGCTTACTCCCCCTTCATTTTGTCAAGGCGTAACCTTTTCCCCCTTCAAAATGCAGCAACTCTTTCCAATTGAGTTGTTTTTGCTGCCATTGCTATTGGCTTTCAATAAGGCACGGGGTTATCAAAGAGTGAAGGAGAAATTGCCTTGGCTCTGCCGTAGCCCTGATTGCACTATCAGAGCCGTCAGGGAGGTTCTTTATAAAGGGAGGGCACGAGGGAGAGCGAGGTGGCGGCTGGCGTTGCCCCCCTGATAAATCAGCGTGTGCTGGCAGCCACTGCTCAGTGCAGCCAGGCAGCACCAGAGTACCGCAGTTCAGGGTCGGTACTTGGCAAGCCCCCCTCTCAAACAGGGCTGTCTGCACCCGACTGTAGACCTCGCTGCTCCCTAGGCTGATTCTCCACCGCTGCCCTTGTCAAGGTTTGTTTGTTTATCCCCGATCCCACTCTACCCTCACCATACCATATTGTTTCCCACCATGCCAAATTATTCTCCCCCCTTTTTCTAACTTACTCTGCATATTTCTCAACTTCATTTATTAAATTAGAAAACTGTGCCGTTATTTGAATTTGAAACATGCTTCCATTTTTGTTGATAATCCATTGTTTTCTTTATTTTTGGGTTTGTGCAGCTGTTTATAGACACAGTAACCACAAAAATAAGTTCATGTCTTTTGTTTTTAGACTTTCTTTTCTTCATTCAGTTCTCCAGGTGAAAAGTTTGCATTCCTGCATTGAAATCAGTCGCTGTCTACGTCTTCTTTGAGAAACAAATGGACATAAACAATAAAAACGATCAGAAATGTATCTACAGCTGACGTTTATGGTCAAGAGGATTAAATATTTAAGTACATATTTAGATGGTAATATTACTGTACATCCAAAAAAATCATACCATCTGGGGAGAAAATTATGCCACCGTTAACATTTCCCATAAATTTGTACTCTTCATCTCCAATTGGATGCTGGAGTTTATTACTTGCAATAAAAATCTTGATTTGTTGTGCTCTCAAGTGTTTGCTTGATAAGGTCGGAGCACAGTCACCGCATCCAGTGAACTGACAAACCTACACCTCCCTGCCTCTTGTCTCCCGTAACTGTCTCCAAATGAAACCATGATTCTGATTCTAGAAACTCATGAAATTCAATAAAATCTAAAGATCACAGCAGTACCTGGTCATGGGAATGGGGGAAATTATTAATTCATCTGTCATCCTTCACTCTAGGTGCAGTAGGTTAATGCAGATGCTCTTTGCCAAAGCTTGGAGATTGCCATAAGTTTTCAATTACACTTACTTAAAAAGACACAGGTGAGGCCATGCATTGCCTCCCATTCAGTTCTGATTAATTTCAGATTTATACTGTCATTTGCTAATTTCTCTTGCCACTAGGAATCCGTTTAGAGTTGTACAGGACCTGCTCAACTTTTCTAATTAGATGGAGATGAATATAGTAGTACAGTACATGTCATTAACATTGTATAGATGAAGCACAGGGACTGTGAGGACACCTGCAGTCCAACAGATCTACAATGTTTTGAACATGAAGAAGCCAGGTGTTTTTAAATTTGAGTACTAATACTTTCTCCTGTTTTCTATATGCAGTTTCTTTTTCTTCATAAATGCAGTTCATTTGTCTAAATCCACATATGAATTGGTTAAAAAAGCCTTTTAAAATTAGAATTGCTGTCACATTTACTTATTTTGTCAGATAGACACCAACTTGAGAGTGTCCTCTTTTGTCAAAGCAATGTCAACAAGTGAGCCTGATCATTGCTAAAAGATCCAGTTTTGACACCAGAGGCCTCGAGTCCCATTGGCCCCGCAGTCGGGGCCCTCAGCCGGGCCTCCTTCCCCTCCTCCTTGTCCTCCTGAGCACTGAAGCCAGGGGACGCGTGGGGCCTTTTGTCTGAGCAGTGTGGGGGGCCGCAGATGTCGTTCCCCAGAGACACCATGGAGGTTAATGATCTCACAGCCTCTGCTAAAATAAATAAATCATTTCCAGTCAGGAGTCTGCATAAATCTTCACTCAAACGGCGATTTGCTGGAGCAAACACCACCAGTTGCTAATGACTGTTTTTTTTTCCTTGATTGCCCGAGGGGATAGGCTCTGACACAGATGAGTTCTTTCCCTCACTCTCGCTATTCTCCTTCCCTCCCTCTCCCTCTCTCTCTCTCTCTCTCTCTCTCTCTCTCACACACACACACACACACACACACTTTTTGTGGCTATTCTAATTCACTGTGTGTTTTGTCAGGGGACATTAGCCGGCTGACAGGCGTCTGGTTTGGGTGGGGGGTGCATTTGTAGTGACAGTGGTAGTTGTTTCTTGTTTCAGCTGAGCTGATAGCAGGAGACGTGTGTGGGGGTGCTGCTGTCATGCAAAACACAACAATGCACAACTCCTCACTCATTCTCTTTCTTGTATGCATCAGCATATGCTTTCCTCAAGCCCACATACTGTATGTAGGTAGTGGACAGTTTTAATACAAACTATTTTTAGACTTATTATTATGTATAATGTGATTTATTGGGATTCACAGTGATTGAGGCTAGTGGTTTGCAGTGGTGTCACATCAAAGTGTGAAACATCACTTACCCGAGCCATGTAGTGTATCACAGTGTGAAATGTACAATAAAATAAGCCATTTTTAATAAAAAAAAAACTTTTGATGTTTTAAATGCAATTCAGTTTATAACATTTTATAGAGAAAAATGAACGAATAAATAAATTGATTATTAAAATGATTAAACTGTAGCTTAATTAATTGATTATGAAAAAATATGAGATCTCTCTCATACTAAAAATAAGAAAATGCATTAACTTAGCCTGATCACTCCTTCTCATGCGTTCATCCCAAAAGTGTAAAACGGTAATTGAACCTATCGTATTTATGTTTGTTCATGTTATTAGCAACACACTTTAACTCAAACTGAATGACTGACAGCTTGAACTACCTACAGTATGATGACAGTAGATGCTTGTTTCACTAATTAGAGAACAGTCACTGCTTGTGTGTACTTAGCTGCTTAAGTAGTGTCATCAATAAACATGGCTCAGTGATCAATGAACCCATTCAGAGCTAATTAAGAGAGTCGCACGCAAACAGTGCAAATTCACAAGATGAATGATTTCTCCTAATGTAAGCAAATAAAACACATACGAATTTCCAGGGGGAACAGGATCCTGTATTTAAGTAAAGACTGGTGTTAATAACCTGAATTGTGAATGAAACCTGGGTTATCTGTGACCATGATCAGCTTAAATTTTTTGGCATATGCTCTATTAATTTGCAGCTACGGGGCAATGAGAGTATTCATTTACCAAAGTGTATGTGCTAATGTGTCATTTATTATAAAAATATAATGTTTGGCATCCATGGTACACTGCTCTGACAAAGAAAATGTACATATGGATCTTTATTTCAAGGTGACAGAGAAGTCAAACACACTTACACATCATAGATCAAATCATAACTGTATTGACTGGTGAGGCGTTAAAAAAAAAACGCAACAACAAAGTAAATAAATAAAGTCATTACCAGAGCTTAGAACAGAGGCAGTCGATTTTCTCTTTTATCCTGCAACAACAAAAAGAAGAAAAGACAGAGGAGGAAGAAATAAAAAAAAAAAAGAGAGAGAAAGAATTGCACAGAGGCTTTTCTTTTCTTTAAAATGCTGCATTAGGTCTTTTCCTGCAGTCAGTTTTCATAGTTCAAAGCTGGCAGTTCAATAAATAGCTGGAACTGGCACATCTCTGTTCTTGCAAAAAGAAATCAATGTTAATCCTATTACCGGCAGTTATCACCTAGCCCAGAAACGGTGGCAAGTAAGGAAAAAAAAAAAAAAAAACTGAGATGTCAAAGCGGGAAGGGGAGAGAGAGCGAGAGAAAGGGAGAGAGAGAGCGAGTCACCCTTCATTCACTTTCAAACACAGTTTTGATAATTTACTTCTGTAGAAGAAGAAGGGAGGCAGGGGGATGGGAGGAGGGGAGCGAGCTTCAGTTACTAGGAAATGTGTGTGCACGTGTGTGTGTTTATGTGCATGTGAGTGTGTGTGCCTGTGGAGAGGGGGGTCCGGGGCTACTGATGTATTCGCACATAATGCTTGGATCAGACCCTGCTGCTGTAAGCAAGATGTTTGAGGCACAAAACATCATTTTTGAAAAATGTTCACACCGCTTAGCAATCCTCTTCCTGGAGCGCCCTGACATCTGGCCTTTCTCCTTCTCCCCTTCTCCCACTTCCACTCCATCCTCTTTGCCTCTCAGTCGGGTTTGGGGGGATTGAGGGCCGGTACTGTGGCATAGTGAAAGAAAATTATCGCTGTACTAAGAGTGAAAGTGCTTCACTTCTCTTGTAAAGTAGTTTTTACGATAAAAATAGTCAGTGTGGCCCGGAATCAAAAATTACAGATTTATTTTGGTCCGGCTCATTCATCTTTTTTTTTTCCTATCAAAGATGGATGATGTTATGTAATGCAGGCGTCCAATCAATGATTATTTTTTTTACTGATTAATCTGCTGATTAGTCACTTGATCATTAAACTTTTTGTCCATAAAAATGAATGAAAAATAAAAAAAATATATGCATCACGATTTCCCTGAGAGATCTGAGACTCCTAACAAGCACACTAATTTAATGTTCTACTGACTAATCAATTCATTGATTCATTGTTTCATTTTTTACCTAAGATGAAAAGAAATTAGACTCAGAGCTCAAATTAACTGCTTTAAATAATCTTTTGTGCATAAATGGTTCAATATTCAAGCTCATGAAATATAAGTATGTTCTGAGTAGTGAACTACATGTATTTGGGCTTTGGGCACTTCTTTTGGGAGCAAAACAAGATATTTTAAAGCAGCAAACTGGTTCTGGGAACTCCTTATTTGCTATCTGCTGCTTTCCAAAGACAAAAGATTAATGAAAAGTAAAATAAGTAAATAATAAGTGTAAAATAAGTGTTAGCAGCCCATGAGGGGCAATAAATCCTTTCGTATATTCAATAGAATTGGTTTCAGTTTCTGAATTACAAAGTTAAATTTCCATACAATCTTTGGGTTTTGAACATCTTTTTGGACCAACGAGACTTATTAAAACATTAACATAGACTGGTAACAATAAATTATGAATCATTAATAATAATAATATAATAAAGGAGCCAAACAGAGTGTAGTAATCATACTCCTAAAGCTGATTACTGACTTGTTTTCTAAATAAGTCTGGAATTATTGATTATTTTATTTGTATTTTGACAATAATGTTCAACTCCTGTGATAAGTTTTCTATGTCATATATTTTTGAGGTTTTGGATTTATCATAAAACAAGACATATGAAGACAAAAAAACAAACAAACAAGACTTCTGACATTTCATAACAATAGAGACAAAATAATAATCATCACAATAATTGATAATGAAACAGTTCTGTAGTGACAGCCCTCCTGCTCCTTTTGCTCAGTGCTAAAGATGTAGATTGCACTTCAGTGCAGCGCTCTGTAACTGTACATTTACTGCAGCTAAAACTCTCACAAAACAAAACACACTGCCATTAAAAATCGCATTTCTCCAATGAACACACCAAAACCCTAGATTAGGCCTAATCACTGTCACCAGGAAGCAGAATCAGGCCCTCTCACTGGCGGATTAAGTCTTCTGTTGTTGTTGTCCTTATTGTTATTGCTGAGAAATAATTACAGCTGAATCTCATCAAAGCCAATTCAACTCTTGGCAGGACTCCGCTCTGTTTTTCTTTTTTTTTCTCCCTCTTCGTCTTCGTCTTTCAGCAAGGAACCTGAATTTCCCCTGCATGAAAGTGAAGATTAAAGTAGTTAAATACTCAGAGTGAACTGAGGGGAAACTGAGGCGGTGTCGACGGGCTGGAGAAAAAGTCTCATTGCCTTCAAATACTCTTGTTCCAAAGAATGACAAAATACATCCTGCTGACATAGGTTTTCACCTTGACTTGACTGACTTTGTATGAATTTATTTTCTGTGCCGCGTGAAGGCAAGTGACCCCATTCCAGCCTAGCCTATTCTATATTCTTATAATAAATTAGATGGCAATGTGGAGGCTTTAACATGTAAAATAGTGGTGACATGCTAAATAATGAGGCAGGCCAGAATTATGTAGTGCTGGCGAGCAGGCTCTGGGGTATTCCCAGGCCTCAGAGTAGCCCAGGCCTCCTCCTCTGTGCCTGCTGCTCTAAGAGAGCAGAGAGTTGAGTGTCAAGAAGGGAGGGGGCGGTGTGAGGGGGGGTGCACTGAATATGAAAATGGAATTAATGTACCAACACCCAAAGGTAGATTACACTGTGGCAACCCTTTTGGCCATGCTTCCCTCTGTTTGGGACTAACAACAAAGAGAGAAACGTTTTATTCATCATGGAAATTGGGGTTTTTTATTACTCCCCGGTGGAATTCGAGATGTATTATGCTGTTCTTTTTTTTTGATGCAATAGGTCATTTCAATACACTTGGTCGAGGTATAATGTCTCGATCATCTTGCTCGCGTTTGGGCACTTCACAGTGTGGTTTTAGGAGTGATGCGCATCCAGGAGTGAGTAATGATTGCGATAAAGATGCAGAGCAGTGTGAGCGCTGTGAATTCAAAGCAGAATGTAATCATCTTACAATGACTTTGTCACTTTGCAAGCAGCAGCTCCTTGACTATCATCTTTGTTACTTTTGAATACCGTGTACAATATATTTGGGGTTAGTGTTGTGAGACCTTGAAGCACTATGGTAAACTCTACTGTTTTATTGCTATTGTTGCAGCAGGAGACAGATTTACCAGGTTTAATACAGGCGATTTTAGTTTGCAACAAACATGCTTGTAAACCTGCTTTACAACCCCCTTGGCTTTTTGTCCAGAGGGGGATTAACTGATGAGCATAGCCTGTCCTTCAGGTGACATCCACGGTGCAATCCAAACTTGTATCACACTTTATTGCCACCTCTCAGTAAATACAGGAGTGACTGATGATCTGTTAGCTCATTAGGAAATTTAGCACATTTCTCCTGGTATCTCAGACACAAACATTGCCATTCTTAAAGGTATCCAGATGATAAAGCCGGGATGAAAAACGACCTCATCTTCTCTGTTTTCTTTTCACTTTTTGCCTGCTTTCCTGTCTGCTGCAGACACTTGCCGTTACAATAGGTGATATGTTATATGTGCACACACTGGCTGGATTAAATTTTTAATGGCTCCAAGGGCAGCTGTCCTGGCCATAAAAAAGTGCTGCAACAGTGAGAAGAGGGTTGATATACAAAACCATTTCTGTTCTTCGCTCAAAGAACGGTTAAACGCCCACAACACCTTTTTTTTTTTGTAACTTTTTGATTCAGATGCTACAAATTAGAAAACTGTCAGTTTGAACACGGGACCAGAGAGAAGTCGCATCAGCTAAATGGCGCGATAAGCGGGCCATCGGTATTCAAGATGTGATGTTATGAAGAGGGAGATCACTTAAAACCTGACATGAGTTATGTCATGTAATTGTCAGCTGACATTATGTACACTGTTTGAGGCTAAATAACCTAGTGTGTGGATCATAAACTCTTCCTCGTGCATGCCACCTTGAGGCGAGGGACCCCCCCCCCCCTTCATAAACAACTCTATCATTTTAAGTAAGTATCACCCTGCTTACCAGGCACCTTTCGTGCGTGAGCTGCACCTAATTTAGAAGCTTTTAAATCTTTCGCAAGTGTTGTTGTGAGAAATGCCTGGTTGCAAATGTCTTTTATTGAATGCTGACTCTGTAGTATTACAGGCTTGCAGATATGCCTGGTGTAATATGTCCCTATAGCTTTATCTTGTAATAGTAAAGTGTATTAATTTTCCAGGACTGGAAGAAATGTGTGAAGGGTTAGAATTGACTCTATTTGGGATTGGAGCGACTTGCCACCGACTCCAAACGCGGTTTTCACGCAAGGACTGCAGGAGATGAAGCGGGGCTAAAAAAACATGCTTTCACTTGGTAGATTTCTTAAGTAAGCTTTCAGGTTTATCACAATCCATCGTGAGGAGTGGGATCTCGGTAATTAAAGACTTTTCCAGGAGTGGCATTCATGAGATTGGAAATGAAAGTCCACTAACAGCATGGCCACTAACAGGGATTCACCTATGAAGTTGTGGTTTATTCTCATTTGCTGTATAATAAGAGTACAATTTGATAGAGAGCTGGTTTTAGTCACAGTACTGGGCTGGTGTGTTTGTTGTACATCAGCACAGAAGCGGACTTTATGAGTTAAATGGAGGTGGTGTGACTTTATGTGAACTGTCGGTGAAAGTCTCTCGTAGCTGTGTACTTGACACGACTCTATGTAATTTGATTTGCACACAGAGAATTTGCATGTCGAACCTCTTTGTGATTGGCTTATAGACACATATAATAAACCAATACAAGTGTCAGTCAGCTGTAATCACTACTCAAGCAAATGCCTTCAATACATTTACAAAAAAAAAATCAGGTTGCTTATACTGTAGATTGAAAACAAATGTTCAGCTTTATGTTAGCATATCAGTGTTTTTCACAATAAAAGAAGTTCACAATAATAAATCAGGAGAATTAGGTTTGCTCCAGCTGCAAATGTAGCTCAGAAAGTGTTTAAAGTTGAACCCAAAATGAAGCTGACTAAAGAGTCTTCTATTTGCTCAGATAAAAACACTATACACTCCTCTTTAAGCTGTGAGGGAATGGTAAAATGGAGGAGACTACCGGTGGTCGCCCAAGTTTGTACAGCAGTGCTTTTCCTGATAATGCCACACATTCGGCTTTCTGCTTTCAGTAGCCTTCGCACGAGTGCTCCAGTCTCACACGGCACTTAAGTGTGATTAATAAGGTGCAGTGTTGTGTGTGTGTGTGTGTGTGTGTGTGTGTGCAGGTGTGTGTAGGGGGTGGGGGTGGGGTGGGGGAGTTTATGTCAAGATAAACGTGGAAATGACCTAGCAGTCACCAGCTTTTTCCTTTCGGCAACTGCACAGTGCCTAGCTCGAGAGCAGGAGAGGCTGGGGTTTTTATCAAGCCGAGGGCTCAGACCACCAGAGGCTCTTGTGAAGGAAGGAAATTACCGGGTGCAAACATTCACAATACCCCAACTCAATTCCCCCTCCCTCATCTCTCTCTTTTCCTTCTCTCTCTGACTTCCACTCTCCTGTCCCTATGTTTATCAGGTTTTGGGGCACTGTATTTTGATGTCAATAAGCAATTTTTCTTGCCTGGTCTCCTGCCTGACCCCTTTAATCCATCAATATATTATTAGAGATAAAGTTTTGTGGACGCCTGCTGCAGTCACAAGATAAATGACATCTCTGAAGTCACGCATTAAAGACTAGATTAAGGCCTTGTGACTGTGTCTTCAGTGCTCATCTGTGCGCTTCTGTCCAACCTATCACACTAAGTGACAAGAAAGAAAAATAATGAACTGAGGCAGAAAAAGCAAAGAGATATTTCTTACACACACAACCCGCGTCTGTCTTCAGCCAGGATTAGGACGCATTATAGGCGTGCTGGAGAAGAAGAGAGAGGCAGCAAGGGAGTTTGTGTATGTCTAGGCTGAGAGAAAGGGAATTTCAGCCCTCTATCACTTTTTAAAGTAAAGAGAAACAGGCATGCTTGAAACAATGCAAGCTCCACTTTTTAGCCATCTGATTGAAAAGATTTCAGTGTTTTAATTGTTTTGATGAAAGCTTATAATTAGATCTGTAGCCTAATAAGGGACTGTCTAAAAATATTTCATCATGAAAGCGAAGCGTATATATTTGTATATATAGCGTTATAAAAAAGCCCTTCACATTAAAAATATTTTCTTTGGACCGTCCCTCCTCCTACTAATGTCTCAAAACAACATTATGGTTATAGTGAGGTTGGTTGAGCTGGTTTTATGTTGTATTAATAACAAAAGATGCATATAGCATTCAAAGTGATTTTTTATTATTTGCTTCAGATATGGGTCCTTCATCATCATGTATTCAATAATAAACCGCAAATAATTTGGTGGTGTAAAAAAATGTTTTTTTTTAAATTGATAAATTATAAGTAAAGATTTTATCCTAATGTATGGAATTAAATCCTTTACTGTGTGTGATACCTGTGTCCCATGGACAGGTGTATTGGTAAGGTAAATTCACACATTGGAAAAATTAAGTAAAACATAATTGTGGAATAAAAAGTTTGCACCAAACTAAGATTCTCCCCTGCCCCCAACCCTCTGTCCACTCTGAATAATTTTCATACAGTCCCTCAAACACAGCAGAATAATGCTAGCTAAGTTTCTTTTTCTGGTTCTTACCTTCAGAAATATACAATGCAGTACATATATTATATATGTAGCACAATATACTGTATCATGTAGAACATATTAATACAGTTACAGTAATTGTAATACATTATTTAGTAATGCAGTAATACATTGGCTCAATAGTTCCAGCTTTAAGATTAAAAAATAATTTTCATGTTTTAAATTGCACTTGGACTGCATCTTCTAGGTTACCATGTGTACAGTAAGGGTTTTTTTATGCTCTCTTTTTGTGACAGTATTCTTTTAACAACTAGACTCCTAAAATCTCAGACTAATAGACAGGATTACAGACGTAAAATGACATTTTTATAGCTTAAACTCCCGACTACCTGGACTAGCAGATATTAAACGCATATCTGGTAGCACTTAGTGTTAAGTGGGACCAAGTGCCTATTAAGTTTCTGACGCTCTAAGTCCATGTCTGTTCCAGGCCTGGACTGATACGGGTTGCTAGGCCACGGTAAATGAACAGATGGACTCGTGTGCATGGATTTGTGCTGGACTTAGACCGGGTTATCAGCAGTTCTCAGTTAATATGGTGCTGTGGTGACATTGTCAGGACTGTGCAGCGATTGGCGATATTTGAATTTCCCATTAAGCTGTTCCTGCTGCTTGTGTTTCCATGTGGAACATTCTCACCTGACTAGCCACTTCCTCTGTGCAGACACACGACTATATTCTCCTTCCACAATTTCATTAGAAAAAAGAGAAGGCAATTGTAAGAGCACTGAATATCGCCTGTTGTCCACATCCGCATGTAACCTCTCCAGTGTTTGTCCCATGAACTTTTCAACACTCGCTCCCCAGAGGCTGCATACTTTTGCAGGTCAGCTATGAATGAGGTGAGAGCACACTATTCTGTGTTTATTTTGTTCATTCATCAGAAAATTTAGCTTCTAAAATCAATTAAATCCTTTTCACACAAGGTTGAGATAAAAAGGTAGGGGGAGTGAAAGCAGATATGAAGCAGATGAACCCCTTCAATTCCATGGTATGCATTCATTTGGCTGACTATTAGAGAAAAATACCCAAGGTCCTTCTGTTATGACCAATTATATTAGATCTTCTCATTTTTTGCATTAAGGTGAGGTTTGAGGTAACTTAAGTCCTTCTGTGCTTTCATACTGGCTGCTTGATTCTTCTTTTGGAAGGAAATATCTATGGACAGTTCTTTAATTTCATATAATTCATAAGCTCTGTCCACAAATTAATTTCTTTTTTTGCACAATTATTGTATTTTGAAGGGTTCATTCGTTTTTCCTTCACAGTGATTGTGAATATCGTCTTGTATAAGCTGAATATGATTGATGTCCTTTGTCAGTGGCAAAATGTCACTTTATTGAATGGCTTGTGCCTTTCGTCAAAGGCAGTCCTTTTAGTTTGTATAGTTCAAGTCCAACATTTAGTGCAGAATCGTAATTATAAGTGAACTGCATGTGAGCTAAAATACAGCCATTATGTCAAAGTTTTTATACAGTCTACTTTACTTATTTTCATTATTTAGTTCCATTGCCCTTCATTTTGTACTAGTAATTCTATTGCCGGGTCTTTAGCAATATCTCATTGGGCTTTCAAATGGAGCTGTCTGGCTGTGAGATGCTTTTGCATGTACGCTCACACGACATGTAAATAATGGGACTGCACAGACCCAAGAACGAACAGGTAATTGTACATTGAATAGTTACAGACAAACAGGTTTTTTTTTCTTACAAGTTAGTCAGAGTTAGTTTTTTTTAAAGACTAAAAATATTGAGAGGTCATCAAGACTTAGTTGGTGGCTTAAAATCTTTCAGTTTTACTTTAGTTTATGGTCATTATAAATTATAAATATAAAATGTACAAACACCTTTTGACATTTTGATGACCTGTTACAGTATTTCTGCAATTCACCAACCAGCTGGGGTTGTTTTTCTTTCTGATCGCACAAATTCAAATGCATGACCACAGTAGCTGACGTGATCTCATCTCCGTCTAAAAGAGGCTCTTTATCAAAAAAATCTCTAGCGCAATTAATCCATCAACAGCCAACTTTAGAGCTATTAACCACTTTGGTGAAATCTCAGGTTTGGGATAAATACGTTCCAACACTGACAGAAATAAGTTTGTTTGACATTCTGCCATGTTTGCCACATACAGTATGTTAACTCACAACTGAGCGATGCTGATTTGTAATACAAAACCAATGCGTGTGCATGTGAGCTGTTCATCAAAATACTGGTGGTCAGTGTTAATAAATATATGTGGTAGTTATTGCTCTGTGTCACTGTAGTGGGTGCTGTGGATCATTATACAGCAGCACACAGGAAGCTGCTGTAGAAGAAGAAAATTAAAGCCGAACATAACAATGTATGTATTACTTATAATTTCTAGATGTGAACATGTTATTTGCTTTTTGGAAGGAGACAGTAGAGGAAATTGACCCTGAACCAATGATCCAATTACCAGATGGGGCGTCTGCAAAAAGCATTGTTTCAGGTGTTTCAGGAGTGGCAAGTCTGTGAACCAGCAGCAATTATGTAATTGTGGCACCAGCTTCAGTCTGACATGCCCAAGTCTGACTTTCAGTGAAACAAAGATGTCAACACTTAATCTGACTCACGCATCAAGTTCAGTGTTAGCTCAAATGCTAAAGTTTCTGTGTGCTACTAATGGAAGTGTATGACACCCTTTAAATGCAGTTTTCTTTTAAATATATTATGTACGAAGCTATGCTGAGAACATATCAGCTATTGCAGTTTAAAAACAATGGTCATTCAGTGCATAACATTGCTAATTATAGACAACGTCATGTGTTCCCCTCCAAATTGCAGTGATCTATAGTTGATCAGTCCAGCATTGGACACATTGATTACAGTTACTCGCTGATAGTGGAAACAATTGCAGCTGGTAAATATATAGAGAGTGAAAATGACCTCCATCCTTCTAGAAATGGAGTAATTAACCTGTTTGTGGACACTCTCCATACTTGACTGTCCCTGTAGTAACAACATGCAGGTAACAACTGTTCCACAGACAGACAGTGCACTACCAGCATATGATGACACCATGGATGTTTATGCATGAAGATGGAACCAAATTAACTTGAGTATAATGAAGAATCATAACCAGTGTAACCACAGCAGATAGGTCATGGAAATATGCAGTTGACTACATACTGTAAATTCATTTCAGACACTGAAAAATAGCTGTTCTTAGCTGTTTTGAAAAACAGACAAAACACATTTTTCACATATTTATCATGAGGAACAAACCTGTCACCCAGCGTGCCGATGTGATTGTGATTTTAATAGTTTTTGGACAACAGTGGATGTTTATGGCACAGATTGTTGGACCTTTGCACCATGAGAAAATGACAAAATTGATGTTGAGGTTTGAATTTTCTTTATTTTATTTGCTGAATAGTTTAAGAATGTCACACATGTGTCTGCTCCGGCTTTCAAACCCCTGTCAAAGGTGACTACTGCAAATGAATATGGAGTTAATTTGGTATTTATCATTAGCCAGTGTAAGCTACTGTAGGCATCTCCAGCCGAGTTAAAGGCACTAGGAAGCACAGTATTTTAATTTATGCAGCTATTTTGTTGTTTAGCCGCCGTTCATACTCTTTAGCAAAGTCTCTCTCGGCCTAGTTTTTCTCAGAGAATGGTAGTGGGGTTCAGGCCTGTAATCCTTCATTAGTCAGGAGACTTCTGACATGTACAGTAGTCTCAGCACTTAGCTCCAGACTTCCTAAGCTGTTGTCTATTCTTTTACTCCTCTGCTTGGTGACAGTTATTATGAAGCCCTGTAGTGGAACACCTTCACCACATCATTAGCACTTAATTATATGCCGTCTTATTCTATTCCTGCATATTTTTTGGGTGGCTGAGTGGTGGTGGTTACTCCTTTTTTTTTTTTTTTTTTAAATACAAATGACTGTGGTGACATTTTAATAGCTGGGAGTTCTCAGCCGTACACATACAAAGGCTGCTCAATGAGTATGGTGGGCTGGGACCGGTGGCATTGTGAGTTATGTGCCCCCGCCTCCCATAAAAGCCAACCAAAATAGATCTGTAGATAGCCTTTCTGAGCGTGCTGAGTGTTTATCTACACTGCGGGGCCCTGTGGAGGGCATGATGGATCTGTAGTGATCAGTTAAAACCACACTGATGATAAACTAATGAATCAAGGCCTGCATTAATCACATCACAGCCTCAGCAGAAAGACGAATGGAAATGCAAAAGTTCCATGCTAATGATGAACTACTAACAATTTGGTGGTGGACAAGGAGAGAGGGAAAATTACACACCGGGGTTTCATGCATAATCTCAGAAGATATTAATATTTCACCCCTGCGCCCCCCCCCCCCACCCCTGCCCAACATTGCTGCCTTTAGAGGCATAATCAAATTTCATTACGAGCCAAACCGACATGATTAAACAGAACAGAGTCTGAGTTCAGAGCCTCACGCTGCGGCACACGTTGGCTGCCACTCAGAGACGTCTCCACCCCCTTCATCATTCACAAACTCCCGCCTCCCTCCGACGCCCCTTGGCCCCAGCGCGGCCTTGCCCGCTCACGCAGATCCAAATCAGTATTTCATGACCGGCCTCACATCTTTGACCACACGTTTACTCTGCTTGTGCCTTTATCTGTCAGTCATGTGAGTCCCCGGAGGGTGGGGGGTGGGGGGGGCTCGTCTGGAGATTCTACCGTTGACGGCCTCCCTGGAAAACCTCAGAGGATGCGCTGGTGTCTCTGAGGCAGGATAAAGACAACAGTTGTACAGTGAATATGTGCCTTGTGTTGTGTCTTACATGTGTCTTAAAAGGCCAGGATGTACTGACATCCTGTAAGGAATGAAAACAGACCTGGATATAATAGTAAAATTAAATATTAAACCTGGGAATTTCTCTGTTTCCTCTAAGAGCATGATTCACGCCATGTAGCATTAGGTGAGATAAGCCTGTGAGACTCTTGATCGGTGTCTCACAGTAAATTGTGTGTCTGATGTGAAACTTGAGCTTCCTCCTGCTCTATTTCATCCAGTCAGGCTCAGTTAATTTCTGCTTGACTTTATCTGCATGTTAGCCTGGTCGAGTAGAAGGCAGGATGCTCCCTTCTCAGTCTGACTTGGGGTTGATTCCACTCTGCTCTTTTGCTCTGTTGACCCTCCTAGTCGCCTGTAATCTCCCCCTTCACTCTTCAGGATAGCTGCTCGTGACCCTGTTTTCCTTTTCTTCCTCGTTTCTGTTTTGTTTTGTTTTATTTATTCATTAACTTAAGTCAGGATCACATGTGTACCCTCCTATGAATGTGTGTGATGTGGTATGAAAGGGATATTATATATATTTTTTTGTATCTGTCATTTTCTTTTTATCTCCCATGTGACTTCTTAATCCATCTGAATGCATAGAAGATAATGTTTTGGGCGAAATAACATAAGAGGAAAGATAGACTCCCAAGGACCAATATCTTTATTGCTTGGAGGATAAACGGATTATGTCAGCCATTTTCTGCTGCTGACAGCTTTTCTTATTAACCGATTTTATTTTTAATCTGCCAAGGAAGAAATGTGGTTTTATGTCACAATAAAACGCTGGTCACATCTAATGCTGCCCTCAAACAAACAGATTTCTCAAAGCCTTGCTGGGAAATTTGAAATAACTTTAAAGAGGGGTTTTGGGGAAAAGGGTGGTGGTGGTGGTGGAAAGGAAGGGGGGGGGGGGGGGGGGGGCGGCGGGGGGGGTCTTCATCCACATGCTTGTTCGACTGAGGAGTAAAAGATTTTTAAAGTCCTTCACAGTTGTATTCTTCTTTAAGATATTTATTTCTTTATTTTGCTGATCTCCGTAGAAAAAAAGGCTCCCATCTTGACAAAAAGGCTTGTGTGTGGGCTGTCTGCTGGGTCCATTCACGCAGCTTGCATTAGGATAATACAAAGGACAGCATGGATGCTTTACTTACACCACTAAGTGTGTGTAAGAAGGACACTGCAAAGCTACAGAAAACAATAACAGGACTAGACAGCCTCGTGTTTTTTCTTTGTTTCCTCCCTGACCATCACTAAAATCGGACCTGCTATCTTCGACATGTCCTGTTTTAGTTTCTTCCCCTCACTTAAGAGTGTGCAGGAGATTCTGGGGATCATCTAAAATGAAACCATTTGGCCAGATTTATATGGAGGGGTGTTGGGTGTATGGTGCCAGGGAGCTATCATTAACCCCAGGGCTTTAGCGCTCCCTGCTCTCTCATTTCATGCTCGTGATCTGAGGGTGTGAATTAGCCATTGCCCCGGGCAACCCAACTTAGTTACCGGCTGGACAACATGAAAGCAATACACAGAGCTGCATAAAGAATCCTCTCAAAGCCTCCACCCTCCCACTCTCCTCCACACCCTACATCCCTACCTTCTCCTGCAGGATTGAGGAAGGAGGGGAATGGGGGGGAGGCACCCGTGTCATGTCTATAATGGACAAGTGGCAGGCTCACCTTTGCCTGGGCTGGGGAGCTTAAAGTAAAAATATTAAGATTTACCTGGAGATGTGCACATGCATTAAAGCTCACAGGAGGTCGACGGGGAGAAGTGGAGTCATGTAATGCTGCACGCGCTGCACAGACACATTTTTAATTTTTATGAACACAAAGAATTTCTTATTTGTGCACCGAACTGAGCTCCACTTCCTGTAAATGTGCAGCAAAATCCACCAAAATATTCCCAAAGATTTGATGAAGCAGTGATGTATTTTCCTTCCAGTTTCACTTAACCTGTGTGACCATAAACCAAATGCTATACTATAAACTGGAAGTCTACATTTTTGTGAAAGTCTTGCAGGATTTTAAATGGATTTGTATCCACAGTGTACTGTACCAGCTGATAGAATAACAACGCTGTTTATTCAGGGGAGAATGATTGAGCTCAATACTGTGTGCACTGGGGCTGTGTGGATGTGTGTGTGTTTATGTGTTGCTGCTGCAATAATACTGACATCACTGCAGATATGGAGGCAGACACCTGAATCAAGTCGCATGTCATTAATGGATCCAAATTCTTCACGAATACCCATGACTCCATGCTGACACACTCTGTCGCAGGCAACAGAAGGAGCCATATCGACTCCTGTTTAAATGTTTATTGGAGTCTTGCACATTTATGGAGGCAAAAATAAGGTGCAGTGTACAAACAGGAGGATACCTGCACACCGAATGCACCATTCAGCCTCACTTAGTGAGATTTCCATTTTGTCATACAAACATCAAAATACTGTCATTAATTGCATATTTGCATATTCTTGTGTAATGCCTGTTGTTTTAATTTGTTATGTCATAGTAAGTAAATACATACACAGCTACTCTTCACTCTGACTCCTCTTGATTCTTTACTTTGAGCTGCGAAGCGAAACTCAGTTTGCTTTACAGAGCTCCAGTGCCTTTTACAAGCTTCCTTTGTAATAGTAACAGGAATGCTGATATCTCCTCCAGCCACATGGGGGCGCTGCTTTTTTAAAGCAGCCCCATGGTGGCCTGATATGCATATCAGTTCAGTTTGCCCTTGAGGTCGTAGACATACACTCGTTACTTTATAACCATGGTGTATCCAGGATTGCAAAACGTTTTTCCATTAAAAAGGATTACTCCGTGTAGATGCATACGCTTCATTTTTATTCCACTACTAATAAAATGCACAAGTAGCATTAGAGAATTTTCAAGATCTTTACATGAGGGGGATTAATGTTTTAGGGAGCCCTGTACCCTCAGCAGAACTCTGTGTCTCTGGGTTAATCAGACAAAACAGTTTGGATGTAATTTGTTGATTGTGTTTTTGCAAGAATTGGATGAATACGCTCTAAAAAAATCACGTGTTAAAACAGTGTTGGGTCATAAGAGCACCCACACAATACTGGTTTAACTTTAACTAATACTATATATAGAAAATTAAATTTAAACTAATGTTTTTTTGTTTTTTTTAATCCACTAGCCCAATAGTGAGATATAAGTAAATCAACACTGGTAAAGGTAATCAAATATTTTGTAGGTGCTATATTGACCCAACAGTTGGTTAGTTAAAGGATTTTTAGAGTGTAAAAGGTGATCGTCAGCCTCACAGTCCTACAGAATGAAAATAGTCAAGAAACCGAGCATTTCCATCAAACTGTACAACACTAGCAAACTATTCAGAATATTGGAGGGTTCTTCATCATCAAATGTATACTTCAATGATATTATACATCAGTGGTGCACATTTCTGAGCAAGTATACAAATAATCATATTACAGATGTACATGTACACTGAGTCAGTGCAGGGTTTTTCCCGGACTAAATCCTCTAAAGCAAATAAATATGGACATTTATGAATTCCCTCTGTAATTTCTATTTCTTTGAGATATGTTGCCGTTTTCCCACTTGTTTATTTAAGCAGCGCTTGGTAAAAGCACAGTGTTCAGTGGTGATGATCAGTCTTATCTGTAAAAAGGGGAGCAGTGGAGGAAACATTCAGAGAATTAGTGGTGATAGATTCGTTCCCTATCATTAATAACAATCCTCCTCATTTTCTCTTCAGACTTTCAGATGTTTGCATATCATTTGTATTTTTAATTGGTGAAGTTTGATTAAACCCAGCCCCTAGTGTTATATGGCATTAGGCACTGCCATATGTTTAGTTGTGTTGAGATACCATTTCCATAATCAGTTTGCCTGTTTGAGGCGCTCGTGTATTTGCTGCGCAGCTTTGATTGCATCTGCCTCAACTTAAACGAAGCCTCGTGAGTTTTTTTCAGTTCATCGCTGTGACCTTTAATCTACTACTTACAGAATGCTCCCATCTATCATGGTTGTCACTTTGAAATCCCTAATCTCGTCTGAAAAGTCTTTGCAAGTGGCGCTGGATTACTCTGTGATAATTAATCATATTCAAAAGCATGAAAACAAATTTTGTTTACATATTTGTGATCACCTAAAACGAGAAAAACGAGGGTGAGGGTGTGAGTTAGGTGAGCTGTGCATTTGCATAACATTTAGTCTAAACAAGCGAGCAGGGAATGATTTGTTCAGAGCGGCACCAAGAAGATGGGGCCACATGCTCCTTTCATTTTTCATTCAAATTATATTCAGAGCCTTTAATTTTACTTATTATTTTTCTCAGAGGCAGAGTCATTAATTTGACAGGTTATGTTCATTTTAGAAATAAACTCGTGTCAACAAATCCCGGCAGTGATTTCTTGCGCCGTCTGATTGGCTGAATGCAAACAATGTTTTACAGTGTTATACCAAAGGCAGGCAAAGTTAATCTGCTTCATCGCACGAGCAACAGGACGCAGTTTTTGTTCCACAACTTCCAGATTTGTTGAGTCTAGCTGAACATGCAATTCAGTTTTTTGCTCAAATAAATCCTTTCGGAGTAATTACACTTCTGCCTTAATTTCATGCATTGTCATCTGACACACCATCTCTCAGCGACACTGAATTGCTACACATTCACACGCCAAATGAACTTTGTGTGAGACAGGGGCATCACGCATTCAGGTTTTTGGAGGTGGAACAGTTTTCACAGTGCCTACAGTCTCAAAGAGCAATGAATAAATGCAGAAACGTTAAAAATTCTATTTATTCTTTAAATCAAAATCAACATTTCAACAAACACAATAAACTAGCTACTAATGTTAGCAGAGGACGATATACACGGCTCTTCCAAATAAAGTCACACACTAATATTTCATTGGACCACCTTTAGCTTTAATTACGGCACGCATTTACCTTGTCATCGTTTCAATAAACCTCTGCAATGTCTCAACATTTACTCTCGTCCAGAGATGCATGAATTTTTCTCCAAGATCTTGTATTGATGATGGGAGAGTTGGACGCTGTGCAAAGTCCTTTCTAGCACATCCCAAAGATTCTCAATGAGGTTAAGGTCTGGACTCTGTGGTGGCCAGTCTATGGTGAAAATGATGGGTCATGCTCCCTGAACCACTCTTTCACAATTTGAACCTGATAAATCCTGTCATTGTCCTCTTGGTATATGTCTGCGTCATCAAGGAAGAAAAAAATCCATTGATTGAATAACCTGGTCATTCATTATATTCAGGTAGTCAGCTGACCTCATTCTTTGGACACATAATGTTGCTGAACATAGAGCTGACCAACTGCAGCAACCCCAGATCATAGCACTGCCCCCACAGGCTTGTACAGTGGACACTAGACATGATGGGTGTATCACATCACCCTCCTCTCTTCTTAACCTGATGCTCCATTACTCTGGAACAGAGTAAATCTGGAATCATCAAACCACATGACCTTCTTCCATTGGACAGTTCTTAACCCAGTTTTAGTAGTTTCATCAATCTCCTTAGATGTTTTCTTTGCTTGATGCCAATAATTTGACTCTTTTGAAACAGATTAACGTCTTTTCCACGACCACAGGATGTGCCTTCAGACCTGGTTGTTTAAGAAATGAGAAGCTGCTCACTGCATCAGTTAGTGTTAAATAACTTGTTGGCAGATGAAACATAATTATCAATGCAGTAATTATCTAATTGGAGGCTTTTACCTATTTGCTAAGTTAAATCCAGGTGGTGACACTTTTTTGGAAGGGCAGTGTATTTTAATGAATGATGCTAAGGTCACTCTGCATGACCTCTACAGCAGCTCTACCTGCTCCGGTTCTTGCTACAGGAGCAGGGAGCCTGGACAGAGTGGGTTGTCGGCCCCTTTCTGTGTGTATCGGCCCACAACCACTGCACTTGTTGACTCATCCATCAATTCATTATCCTAACCACTTAAGGGTCGCCGGAGTGTTGGAGCCTATCCCAGCCGTCATTAGGCGAGAGGTGGGGTACACCCTGGACCAGTGGCCAGTTTATCAAAAGGCCCTTGATGATTCAGGTATCTTATTCCAACAAGGGGGTCGACTGAAGCTGCATATATACAGGGTCTAGATTTTGTGCTTGCACTGCCATGTACAGGTTCCTGCTGTTGTGTCATCTGGGATGTACTTGCATGCTGACAAAAAAAAAAACAAAGAAACAAACAAAGAAACAAAAAAACTGTGATTCCTGTTGAAAAGTGTTGTGTGAGGTCATACAGCCGGCGATATGTGTACCTTAAGACAAAAATAGTTTTCTGTCACATTTTCCACATACAATATGTTTATTTATTTATTTTCTATCTGTAAATGCTCTTTTGCGTTTACTGACATTACACTGTTATCTTTTTATGATATGGCTGTGCTCATAGCAGAACAGAGGCTTGGCTTCTTCAAAAATTAACCAGATTTTCCACACATCTAGCACATTTATGACTGCACAGGTAAAAAGAAAATAAAGTGAAATCTTTTCCAACCTCTAGTGAAAGAGGGTTGATATCTTTGTAGACTTTCTTTCTGTGCTGTGGATGCTCTTTAAAGAGGATTTCTTTAGCAGAAGTGAGTCCTGGTTATGTTTTCTTTCTGAAAAAGACACATTCTTTCTAAAGAGGATGGGAAAAAAAAAACATTTCATTTTTCAATTACCCTCACCTCCTTCACCTCTCCCATCCTTCCCAGGTCTAGTTTCCAAGGAGAGAAGCAGAAAAAGAGAAGGGATGCTTTTCACTTGCATGGCAGCACGCCTCCTTCTCATTCTTCTCCTATCATTCCAGCTACCACTTTTATGCATGAAACAGAGAGGTAGATTGAAAGCATTCACTGGCCATTCAGACAATGAAGAAAGGAGATCCTCAGAGCTTTATTAGATATGAAGATCTACAATAAAAATCAATTTCTGGCCTCTTTATGCAGTTTAAATGACAAAGCCTCGACCCATTCAGCCATTGTGTGCAGGAAAGTAATTCTGCAGCACCGGCCGAGACAAGAGCACCGTATACTTTCTGACCCGCGATTGCAGATTCTAATATGATACAGACCTACTGAGATAATGGGAGGCACTTAATATCATCTGTTGAGAAGAAAAAGAAAGTTATCTCATATCTTTTGGTAGATAGATGGTTGGGGATGAGGTTTAAACCATTTCATGGGCAGAATAATAAACAGGTTGAGATGGACAGATGAACATTTTCCTCTTACCACTGCTCTCTAAATGTTGAACTTGGTAACACTGATACATAACAACACACTTATATAAGTTTAATACATTTGAATTAAAATTAAAAATAGTGTTAGTATCAGATATTTTGTAACTGTGTGTACACTAAAATGCAGTAAATGCAGTATTAACCTGTTTATTCAATTGAACATGCATATGTACAATTATTGCTTTAAGTAATCGGTTTTAGCATCAGAAATAATAATCCACTAATATGATACTATGTGAATATACTATATAACATCATATTCTTGCTTATCCTCCATAATGATTACTTTTTGACCTCATTCGTTTTTAATACTTCGGGCTGGAAACAGTCCTACATTACAAACTGTGAGGGCTTCAGTGGGAGGAGTGAGCTGCTTTAAGTGCTGACATGATGATGAAGAATGAATCTGTGGCCCAATATACTAACATTTGTAACATGCAAACTGTGACTCAGTTATTACAGCCATGTTAGAGCTTTGTAGGACAGTTATTTATGAGAGGTTCCCTCCACCAAGTTATACAGACCGTTGTCAGTCCATCATCATTAGGTTAAATGCAGCTGAGTAAACAAAATCCGGTTGGCAATGAAAGGGTTACGACTTTCATGTGGACAGGACAGGCTACAAGGTGAGCTGTAATACAGTCAATCATTTCACTCCGTCTTATGTGTCCCTGTCGCTGTTTTAGCAGATCTGTGCTGAGGTGAGTCCTCTTATCAGCTGTTAGATGCAAGCTCACAGTGGTAGTCATCTGATCGGGATGAAGCTGTAAGTGTATAATGTTTAATAATAACAGTAATTTGATAAGAGGGAACAGGCAGTGCTGCAGCACCAAAAAGGTAGTGCGTTTGAATGGAAGGTGAAATTACAGCCACGTCTGAGCTCATGCTAAAGTGCAGAAGAGTCCAGGAAAGAGGCTCCTGCAGGAAACCAGGGGAGCCTGTCAGACTTAAGTGTTTTGTGTTTCTTTATTCTCACAGGTGCTACTAAAACATACTGAGGTTTTTTACCACAATATATTTGCATTAACCTACTTTATCCACATAGTTCTTCTTTTCATGTCTCTCTGTGCTTCACACACATTTTGTATCTTTGTGAACAAAGCGACATAATTGCAGCTGTCATCTCCGCATATCGGATGATGGCTTGTTGTGTGAGACCCTCCTACTTGAGTCCTGAACTCTGGTTTTCCTCTGTTTCAGGAGAACTCTTGTCATCGATGACATGTGGTGGAGCAAACTCAGCAAGATAAATGATCCACGTTGCTGTGATGAAAAGGACTTTTTTGTGGCCACGCTTTCATTCTTCTCTGATGGAGACATGGATGAATTGGATGAGTGTACCACATCTCCAAGGGCAGGAAGATAAATATTATGCCTGACTTCTCCTCCGCCATGTCACCTCAAGTGTGGTTACCAGCTGAAAAGCAATTGTTTCACTCTGGCATCTTGACTGGAAGACATGTGCTATTTCAAATTAAACCTTCAAGGTCCCAAAGTCATTTATTAGTGTCAAAAATGGAGGCAGACTGGAATTCTGAGAAACAACAATAATTTCACAGTGGATGTAAGAAGTCACAATAAATTCTCAGTGTCTTAGCAGCGAGTGTTGTTTGCTTGGGAGCAGAATAATATCCAGGATGCAGCACGCCATTCACAGCCTTAAAACGTGGAACTAATCTTCCTAAAAAGACTACTATTTGGCTTCATTGTTTTTTTTCGGTTCAGCCTTCCCCAAGTGTTTGATACACTAGCGTGAGTCCACGGGGAGCGGCATCGAGCACGAGTAGCCATCTCCACCTCCTCCACTATGAGAGTGCAAGTGGATCCTGATTCCCTGATAGCAAAGAGAAGCCTCCTTGAGTGTTTGCAAAGTGTGGACCTTGAGAAGAACAGCTTTGCCAAAAATCCTCTTGTGGCCCCAGAGACCACAGCACAGTGCCGAGTGAAAACAAAGATGTTATAAGCTAGCTTAGCTATTATCACGCCTTCGCACTACATCTCCCCCGACGCTGCATTCAAATCAGTCTCTATTTATTTAGTGTTTTATTTATTTATTATCACTTTTCTTCCCTTTTTATGAGGCAAAAAAACAAAAAAACAAACAACAGCAAAAAAAAAAAAAAAAAAAAAAAAAAAAAAAACCCAAAAGGATTATTTGTGAAATAACTATAATAATTAGCTACGCTCATGCCTCAAACTGAGCTGCATTTTCCAGAAATCCCAGCATTAGCGTTAGCATTCTTTTATTTAAGTGAGAGAAACTAAAGGGTTTGAATGTATGAAATTAACAAAAGGACAGAAAAGGAGAAAAGTCCACAGTTGGACAGTCACAGACTTTGCAGCAAATGACAAAGAATTGAAATAACGCTTTCACAAAACTGGGTATTTAGTGTTTTGCTTTATTTTTTTATGATTGTTAATTTTTAGAAATTCAGTGCACTGCATGTTTACATTTTGACTTTTTTTTTTTTTATCCAAAGAAACCCCAGGCAACTTTGGATTCAGTGTTTTGCCCAAGAATGTGAACCAGAGGAGCTGGAGACTGAGCTAACTCAGTCCACTAACCCTGTGGTATTGCATTGCACCACTTACATTTACAACCGGAAAGACCATGTGCACAAATACATTTAGGATTCTTGTTGTTCAGATTCAACACAGACCTTGGGGTCGTCTGGTGGATGGACTCCAAATACTTGGTTCTGACAAACCTCATCCTTTTGTAATCTACATCATCATCCATCCACCCTCTGAAAGATGGCAGTGAGAGGCTTGTTAATAGCATCCAAGACTGTTGAATTGCTGTGGCTAGACAGAGTGTAGATTCAAAACACCAAAAAATGGAAAGTCAAGTTCACCTTCAGGCTTCCTGTCTTTGACATACCACTCAAACGGAAGTATTTGCACATCAGCTAGATTATGGTTATGACAGTTGATCCATGGTTAAGGTAACATGACCCAAACATGTTTAGACTTAGGGAAGAATAGTGGATACTGTTGCATGAAAGTCAAACCACCATCCAGGCTCTTCCTGTGTAATTCTTACTTATAATCCTTGCACAACTTTCACTTTACAAACGGCAGAGCCCTGGTCTGTGGTGAAGCTGTGGTTGTACCGTGTTGTGTTGTATCAGTTCTTTCCACCACTGTCTCTAATTTGTTTTTTTTACAACTTGTTCTATTTTCACAGCAAGTTATTTTACTTAAGACCAGGAACACAGGTGATTAACTGACTCTGCTTTCACTGGAATCAACATGATCCCTATTAGCTCTCACCTGGCTGTGTATATTTGCATACAGTTGAGCTCTTCTCAACGTTCCCCTGTGGCTTTCCTGGGGTGTACTGATCATTCTGCATCATCAGATCCTTATACCTGAACTAGTTAAATAATTGAGTAATCCTTGGGCATTATAGCAACTGTCTCTATAGCTAAACTTTACAAAGTTAGTATTCTCATCCAGCAAGCATTCAAAAAGAACCTGAGATATCTGGCTCTTGATACTATGCGATGGTTAACAGCCAAAAAGTGGAAACAAGTCAATGTGAGGCTGAACTAAAACAGTGAGCACGTTTAGCATGATACATACATATAACTGTTTAACAGTTCATATACAAATACTGATTGGAGCCCTGCTTGGGACTGTTCCAGTACTGGGCCTCCCTGTTGCACTGCCCAGTGTTTTTCACACTTAGTGAAACTCTGTGTGAACGCAGCCTAATCATTATCTAGGTGACATAAGGTTCTGTCATGGTGCTTGGGCTGAATAATATGAAAAGTCAATGCCAGTTTACTTTGCTGCTGATTTGCATGTGCATCCCAATTACGTCAGCAATGTTCTGTCAAACTGTCTTGTCAGTGCATCACAATTGCGAAAGTGTGATGGTTTCCCAAAGAGGGCAGCCACCTGTCACTGCATACAAGAGAGTGTTTATACAAAACAATGCTCCACTGAATGATGAATAGTGTGATATAATTGGAATTGAAAGCCTGCAGGATAAAATGGTTTCTTCAAAGGAGCACCTGGAAGGTAGTGAAAAGGGATGAGACACTAACGTGTCCTCATCTGAAAGAGTATAACATGAATTTATATTTCTGAGTAGTTATGTAGAACTGGCAACCAAATGGAAATGTGTTGTGCTGTACGTTGATGTACAAACGAAAGCGGCAAAGCCAAGGTGGTAGAAAAGAGAGCAATGGGTGAACACTTGTAAAACACCGCTCAGGCACAGGATTTAAGGATAAACCACATCGTTCCAGTCATCCAGATTGGATTTGAGTTTAATTTGATTCCCTTGCTATCAAGAGACCCTGCTTATTTAAAAAAGACAAACACTTTTTGAAAAATAATCATGCTGCATTGCGCTGATTTTGAGACACTTGTTTAAATGAACCAATGAATCCTTGTGTTCTGCTGAACAAAGACCGTGATCCTGCTATCAGACACTTCATTCATGTCTTCTCAATGGCTGAAAGACAAAGTGGGTAGCACAACAAATTCATTTCAAGCAGTGCTAAAACATGATCAGCATCTGTATAGGCGTGGGGTCTTATTGCCAAGATTAATTATATTCATTATACAGCACACTGCATACAAATGACCTTGTTTCCTGTTCAATACATGTGCTGGTTTTGAATATTTTGCACTGGACAAAATTGTTAAGACATACAGGAAAGAAAAACTTGCATTAACTGCGGCGCTCTGCTGGTTTGACCGGGGTATTTAAAGGGCAGCAAAAGGTCTTTTTTTTTACAAGGTTTTACACATTAAAGGTGCTTTTACCATTATCACATCAACAGGCCATAATTAATGTATTATATGCAGTGGCTTCTACTGTGCTGATCGTACAGAGTTGCTGTTGTGCAAAGCAATGCATGTGTTACAAGAAGAAAATGACAGTTGACTTCAATGTTGACCTAAACCTGTCCTAAACAAATCCATCCCATCCCAGTTACAGCCTTATTAGCTAGTGAATCATCTTTTCATTGACAGATGTCTGTTCCCTGTTAATGTGGAGCATCACATCCAAGCTTCACAGGAAGGCCTGGAACTGTCTAGTTGATAAGCATTTGGAAACGAGTACTAGGGTTTTGTTTCTAATTTATTTCTCCACTCACTCGGGACATCAAATATGTATCTTTTAATTGGATAGTTGCTGTGCTCTGTTGTGCTGTGTGACAGAAAGCTTGGTTGGTTATGTTGTTTTTATTGTTACATTGTGTTCATATTGTCATTTCTGTGTTCTTAAGACGCATTTTGACCTGGACACTTTTAGAAAAAAAAGACTTTAAAACTAATGTACAATTGAATTGTTTCTCCCACAATAAGCAAAGTGAAGTCAGAACACAGGTGAACCCTGCTGACCTTTGAGAAGAAATGAAGCTGCTTGTTCAGCATGCAGCATTATTGCAATGGGCAGAATTCATGACTATCTGTAGTAATCCCACAGCTCCCACTGTAATCCCTTAGATGTTCTAGAAACATGTGTTCAACCTTCAGACCATTATAAAATTCAGACGGGGAGCAGGACCTTGCTTTGGTTTGAGATACACCTGCTCTCCCAATCCATCTCCACATTTTCTGAATTACTCTGTATTCCTGAGAACATCAGGTAATGTTTTAGTATTTAGAGAGAGTGTTGCATTAATGGACCACATGTGAGACATTTAATGTGCTTAATGCCAAATGTCCACTGAAATAATGTTGAAGTTCCTTCTAAGTTGCTACAATTACTAATGTTGTGACCTCTTTCATAATAATAATAATCATATAATAATACACCGATAACACTACAAGTACAATCCGTGCATTCAAAGACCTGCTAATTAAAATTCAATGTCAGACCAGGGTGTGAGTATAAAAGTATAAAAGAAGTGGTCAACAGTTTAAAAGAGCTCCGGTGCACAACTTCCTCTCATGGTTCTCTGATTTTCTTATGCTGAGCACAGAACAGCTGGATAACCACTGTCCTTAAATGTCATCAGTGACTGTAAAATGCAACATGTTCATAGACAGCCTCAGGTACACAGTCTACTTTGTACCTACCTGTGCTTCTTCATCTGTCTCCTGCAACCCAACCTGTGCAGCATTTGAAAGCGAAAGGACCTTAACTTTCAGTATTCTTATCCATCCATAACTATTACCACACCAGTCCTCTGCCTCTCGCCTCTCCACACTGGAGGAAAAAAAAAAATCAAAGAGGGTATTAGGCAGCAGGGTTATTCCCGACACTTTGCTGGAGGCTGGCGTTAATCTGTGCGTTTTAGAGAAACGAGGTTAGTTAAGCATTTTAATGGCCCTAGCCCTGTGATAATTAGGCCTGCCCTGGAGGGAGCTTCAGTTGAGCCACTTGGGTCTTGAAATGGAGCCAGGGAACTAAAGCCCTGCACGCACACAATGATCCTGAACTAATTCCCTGAGTAAATATTTTCTCCCGTTCACGCCACAGCGTCTTTCTCTTTTAAAGTTGTAAAAGGCCTGTTTCCTTTTTCTCTCACACTTTCACTTCTTTTCTACCCTCCTTCCCTATGTAGATATTTTTAGAAGGAGATGCTCTGAGCAGTTTTACAGAGATTTGTGTTCTTTCTTTCTTTCTTTCTTTCTTTCTTTCTTTCTTTCTTTCTTTCTTTCTTTCTTTCTTTCTCTGTCATTGTGTTATATTTTACCGTGTGATAATAAGACTCATACATCATGGTTTTTAACAATCACCTGCTGTAGCACTTAGAGGCAGCGGCCTCTGTTGTCTCCTGTCTGACTGGCGTGGCCCTTGACCCAGGGGCCCGCGGAGGGGCCCTTTGACTGACTGATCCGATCATCCTAAAGGGGATAGGAAGTCTCTGAACACTGTGTATAGCTTTCCCTTCCTGTCTGTGTCTGAGGCTCCCACAACACTGAGAAGCCCCAGAGCTACGGCTGCTATTGTTTCTCAGCACAAAAGACAGACGTCACATTAAAAGTCCTCTGTAGCGTCTTGAACTCACATTAGTCTTTGTCAACAGCAGAATCAAAAGCAAACACTAAATATTTAAAAAGAAATGCTCATGAATATGTGAGACGTGCTGTAATACGTCTATTAATGTGAAATAAACGCACAATTCCTGATTTGTTTTTGAATGAAAGTGACAGATTTCTCACGTCTTCACTGGGACTCACGATATGAACTCAACACATCCTGCCATTAAGTTGTCAATCTACAAGTTTGTGTGTGGGTGATAAAGTTTGTCTGCTTTCAAAGTGGTTGTTTAGAGGATGTTTTGACTGACACGTGGCCCTCAAGCTACAGAAGTCGGCATCCAGGTTTCCCAGGGACACTACTCGTATGGCTCAGGGAACCTTTGTGAGAAGTATCTTCATCTCACTGCTGCTCAGTCAGCCCATTTCTCCAGGCCACAGTGTCAGGCATCATTTATCTCTGACAGTGAAGCTGTCTAGAGTGTGTGTGCATGTGTGTGTGTGTGTGTGTGTGTGTGCTGTATACGTGGGCTCGCCTGTGTTTCTGCGTTTGCTGTGTGCATGTCGTCATGTGTCACATGGGCGTCCCAAGGACAAGGCTCAGAGCAGGCTCCAGTGGAAAGAGCAGAGAAGATGAATGTTTTCGGAGCGGAGGGGAATATCATTAAAGCTACCTGTGCTGCTGCACTTGATTGATTTGCTGAATCACGGTTGCTGGATGTTAACATAAAAACCGCAAATGGCTTTAATTTAAATATGTTACTTATCAACACCTCACAGTCCATCAACATAAAAATCCTGCAGAAGCTTTGGTTTAATGGGAAGTAATTTTTCACTATACAGTAATTAGATTATATTTATTGCAAAACATCTGTTAACATAGCTGACATCTGACGGCTGCCACCCTGACTAATGGACGTGCTAGTTCAACTCCACATCACTTTCCACGACTCTCACCTTTAATACACGCGTTTCAAACTTTCAGAGAGTTGAAATGATATCAAGCAATAAATGTACCTTAATCTAATTTCTGCAATTGTGATCAAAAGTCACACTTGTTCTTTGAGTTATAACTTGGTCAAATCTAAAGACACAGACATGATAATATTTTAGCTGACACTATTATCTCTGATGCCACATTCATTTATGTTCATTAATCCAAGTCTAAGCCCAGTAAGTATTGGAAAACGATGCTCGTCATCGCGCCAGAACGAGCACGAGAAACATGTTTTTATGTTTAATTCAACATCAGAGTAATTTAGTGCTGCTGTTCTGTACGTCCACACACAGGAAGTGTTCATGGCTAAAGTTGCCAGATGTAAACAAACATCCGGTGCAGTTGTCTTTGATTTGGATTTTTTGAGTTTTCAGTGCTGTAGAGTCAGACACTGAAAACTCATTTTCTAATACATTCAGCACTGTAGAAATTTAATAAACAAGTTGAAATAGAGTTTTTAGGAACATACATGCTCCCATCTTATCCTAGTATATTAGCCTAACCCTTGCCTTGCTCATTCTTTCTTTCTGATCCACTTCCTCTTCAATCCCTCTATCACTCTGCACGTCCTCTGCACCCCGCCTCTTTGTCCTGTCTCAAGGCCGTGGCCAGTCATGGGCTCGGACCCATGCTCCTAGCAGCTACTGACCCTTTGTGCCACCTTTATCACAGACTTCTTCACCGTGGGCTACTTAACCACAGCACTAACTGCAGGTCCTGTGGGTCTCTGTGATTGTGCTCTGCATTGAGCAGAGAGATGAGGATTAACACCGACACTCGATAAAGGGGTCAGAGGTGTGCAGTGATTATTTGTGTGTGTGTATTACGGGAACGAGAGCAAGAAAAAGAGAGAATGAGAGAGAGAGAGAGAGAGAGAGAGAGAGAGAGAGTGCAACTTAAGCCTGTATGTGTGTGTATGTGTGTGGCTCTCACAGGGTAGAGGATGAAGCAGGTGGAAGGGGGTTGGGGACATGGCTGCAAGGTTGAGGTGAAATAGATGGATAAGGTTAGCTGAGTTATCAGACAGGAGCATCACAATCAAGCTGTCAGCTCAATGCCTCTCCCTCTCTGCTCTCTCCCTCTTTTTGATAAACAGAGGAATAGGATTACAATTTGGACTGGTCCCGGGGCAGCGAGGAAGCCTGCCCTGCCTTTCAGCTGCATTCTCTGCTCTATGAAAGGAGCACAAGAAAGGCACAAATCTGCCAGACAGGGCTTTTTTTGGGTGGGGAATCCTAGTGGAAGCAGAAAGAAGGGCATTTTGCCAAGGAACAAGGTCTAGAGGTTGGATCACACAGAGGAAAAAAAAAAAGAAAAGAATCCAAAACATGTATTTGAAAGTCTGATTCACTGAAGTAACAATGTCAGAATCTCTCACTTATTTCTACTGTTGATTATCAATTCACAAGCAGGTTTTTCTTTAAGTTGTATTCACAGGCGGACATCTGACATTTCTACCTTCACTATAATACATCAAGAGTAAATGGAGTTTGGGATTAAATATATATATATTTAATGAAACTGCTACATTTCTTTGCCATTTGGTATTTCCATTTTATTCTGCTTGTACTTTCACTACATTTCACTCAATTTCTCCATCAGCTAGTTGCTGTACAGATGACTGTAGTTTTTCATACATGATCTCCTCATAAAAATATCCTGTATTGTTATACATCTAGCAGCATAACTGTGTAGTAGTTCATAAACCACTGCTTATAATAAACACTTTAAACACATTAAATATTACAATACAGTACAGTTAATTTGATGGGATGTCTTCTCTGAAAGTACTATTAAGGTATTCTTGTGATGGCAACACTAAAGCTCATGTTGTGCTTGTTTTGTCTACTTTGTTCAGGAGACAAAAGGCTCACTGTTCCTCTCATCCCCCTTCCCACACATCAGAGAGATTTTTTTAAGTGCTGAATCTGCAGAGAGTGGAGCAATAATGTTGGGACAGAGACCAGAGCAGCAGGGCAATTAAGACAAATTAATTATGGTGGGGGCGTGCGAGCAGAGCCCAGCTAAAACGTGAAGTCACAGAGGTGTCAGAGCCACGTTTAAGAGCCACTCGCCCGTTCGGTATCTCATTATCTACAATGGAACAAAATCTCACTTTGTGACCCCAAAGCAAAGAGGGTCCCCGGGTCTTTTACTGCAGTCACAGTGAGAGCAGTCTTGTGCTGTTCTGGCTGGTGAATGCATGGCTGAGCAGAAATTAAACATGTGCTCCCTCAGCCAGGTTTCTTTTCCAAAAAGATGGTCCATCGCAGTCACTGACCCGTTTTCTTCCTTCTCATCTCCATGTACATAAATTCCCTTTTCCTGCTAAGAATTGCTCACTGAAATATCTATTATTCTTCCAGTGTTCCCTCGCCATTTCGGTGGCTGTGATGTCCAGGGAGCTGGGTGACCTTCTTCTTTTTAACTCAGTCTTGTCTGGAGTGCAGCAGAAAATCACAGAGGTGCTGTCTCTTTGTGGAACAATACAGCTCACTGAAACTTACAGCAGATTTCGGCAGTCGGGTGGTGGACATTTCTGTAGTAGATTTTTATTTTTCTGCTCTGTTTGTGTGAGTTGGGGAAAGTTCGGAGAATCCAGAACACACACAGTTTGTACTCTTATGCCGCACTCCTCCAGGACAGAATCAAATGCTCGAATTAGCATTGTAGTGGTAGCTTTAGATTATCATATGCATGTGTTCCTTTGTTCCTGGAGAGCAAAAACTTGTTTGGCAGAGCTAACTCCGAACAGCGACAATTGTTTTGTTCAAATAGGATCAGGAACAGGAAGAGAATCATGAACATCTCATCATAAGCTCAGGCAACAAGTGAAAACATCCTCAAAACCTGAATGAGCAGAGACGCTGACACAGATCCATGCTCTATTCTTTTGTAAAAACCAAATCCCTCTTTTCCTCCTTTCTCAGCCATAATATGGCTTCCAAGCGAGGTCCAGCCAGAAATCTTGCGGCATGGCCGTGAAATAAAGGAAGTGCTGCCATGCCTGACTATGCCAGTGAATAAAGCCAAGGCAAATTGCTTAGGGAGAGTTTGGTCCAATTGGATGCCATCCCTTGGTATGTAATTCCCATGGTGCATCGTTGGCAGTGGCGTTGCACGCCTCAATCAGGTGTGGGGGCCTGGAGGAGGCCTTGCTCATTTGCATGTCCAAGTATGAGGGGAATTCCTCTTAGGAAGGAGCCAGGCTTTGATGTGGGCATTCCCACTTGGATTACGGGACTAAAATAGACAGTAATGGATCAGTGAAGTCATTCATCACCAGTGTGTGGTTTGCCCAGTCCTCCTTCACCTCTTAAACCACGCTTGGCTTCAAAGAGGGCCGTCCACTGAGCTTCTTTTGCCAAGGCACCTACTGTAGGTGAGACAGACGCAAATGAGCCAGGAAGTGACATTAGTTTGAGATTGATCTAGTGGTCTATTACTGTCATAAGGTCACTTTCAAGTAGTGTTTGCAGAATTGCGACACACTTGTGTGCTTACTTGCTGTATGAGTGTATATTAGGCCTTCACCGCAGTTAGATGGAAAAACAGATGAAAGCTATTGTTAATAATAATTCATTGATTTTATTCACCTGAACTTAAAGCAGCATTAGTAAAATTTGAAACCCTAACAAAACATAGTACGACTTTATCAAAGTTGATTTGAGTTAGCAAACAGTTTCATGTATAATAATAATATCAGCATTCATTTAGCATCATTTGGGTTTCTGTTCGTGATCATAAATCATAAAAAACAATGTATTTATTCTTTAAGCTCAGGTTTAGTTTTTTACCAAGCCTTCAGAAACACATTGGGATTTTGAGTAACTAAATGCTATCTTGTGTTAACTAGCTAGTTCTTAGCTTTGCATTTAGTTCTAAGCACGTAGTGTAAAGTTAGTATATCAAAGCGTTTTAGCTGACAGCTTCTACCTCCTGTAAGAGTGAACCAAACCAAGAAGCTGAGGGCCATAAAATCAAGGAAACCAAAACAATGAGCTGAAAGACTCTAAAACCCCATCTTAATATATCTTAGGTTAACTGCCTTGATGAAATATGAGTCAGTGCAGCTTTAACTAAACCTCAGTTATATAGAACATGCACAGAAATAACTGAAACAGTCATCTTAAGTATCATAGAGGAAAATTATTAGGAAAGGAAATAATTACTATTACTATTATTATTATTATTAATAGCATGATAGTGATATTTTTGCAACACAAAAACTCACTGATATTAATTATATTTATTTTCTAATAGAAATTTATTCAGAAATTTTTTTGAATCCACAACCTTCAATTTTTTTCATACTCAGTGTGTTGACTCCTCTGGCTCATGCACCTCACAAAATATGTATGCAGGGTCATGACAGGTGACATGTAGACATCCGCTTATTTCACAATGTTCAGTCATCCTCGGCAGAGTGAGCGCTTTATCACAGTGGACCTGTTCTCCGTGTCACAAGGAGAACACAGATGACTGGTGATAGTTCAGTCACTTTTGTTTTAATGAATTAGGTGAGAAATGGTTGAGGGCTCACTTCCTGCCCTGGTGTCTTCATTTGATAACCTAACACATGCGTTAGCATGTTAACCAGTGAACCTGATCTGCATGGAGGGTTTGTTCATTTAAAACTGATATTTGTGAATTTCAGTGAAACTACAACTTTTATCCTACAACTTTTATTAAGAGTGTAGGAAAACTAATTATTTACTCACCTTAAGTTCAGTCTTGGACCCAGCTGATTTGATCTCTAACTGAATTTCCGAGGACATGAATTTGCCTGTTTTCCATACAGTAACAGCTACCAAAAAGAGTTTTATTACTGCGGCTGTGTATCTTGCCCCAACAGGTAAACTGAGAGAGGACAGGTGTAGAAGAATGAAGGAGAGGGAGAGCATGGGAATAAAAAGATAAACAGTTTGACCTTCTGTTTCTGCCAATTTCCAGTGGTCGCCCCCTCCCTCCTTAGCCTTCTCTTTCCTTCTTTCGCCCTCAGCCCTGTGTCGGACGAATCCTTTTGGAGGGATAAATAGCACTGCTGCGCTTTGATAGCCCCAGTCCCAAACAGCAGCTACCGATAAATAAAAGGAACTTTCTCCATTTATCTCTGTGAGAAAGAAGTTCCTATTAGGGTCCCCATAGCCACAGGGCCTTTCCCTCCTTCATTGCACAGCTTTGTAGATTGCCTGCTTGGTTTAAGGTGCTATTGAGTGCTCACCAGGACAATTACATGCCAGGACCCCCCCTCCGGAAATGTCCCTCCCCTCCACTTCCCTCTCCCGTCCTGTACCTCTGTGCCAGTGTTGCACGAGATGCTATCCGAGATAGGGCTGGATGGGAATAGTGTGTGTGCTGTGTTGTGTAATTGCGTGTGCATGTATGTGTGAGCTCCCTGCTGGAAGTGGGGACAGAGGGGGTAGAGTGATAATGGCCCTCTGAATGGTATGGAATAAAGTATCATTGCTTAGTGCCTGGAGTCAGACAGTGATGCTAATGCAAATGGTTTTTACCCCCACCTCTCTGTCTGGTATAATGATAGCCCCATAAACAGTATGTATGAAGAAACAGAGCGAAGGAGGTGTATAAATAAAAATAGCACACACCTCAGTGAAAATGACTTTTTGTTGCCTTCAGGGAACTTAAGACACATCTTTACACTTTCCCTCCAGTCCTCCTCTATTTCCTACCTCTCTTGATATTTTTTTATCATTTGATAACATATAAAGTAGAGATTTCTGCGAGGAGCAATATAGCAGTGGAAAAAAAAAAAAAAGAATTGTGCTGGGTTTTAGAAAGACTTGGCCCTAGACAGGGCATGTCAATCTCATTTCCAACAGCCTCACAAAATCAAGGTGTTTTCAACACATAAAATGAGATGTGTGTATTGGTTATAGGGTGCAGACGTCCAAGACTTCACCTTGAAAAGATACTGATTTTTGAAAAATTTCAGCACATTGTTAAATCATAAACATCCGACTGGTGACACTGGCTTTACAATCACAGCACATGACTGGATGAATACTTGCAGAAGAAAACACAAAGAGTCTGAGGCTATTGTTTGTCTTTCAGCCCCAGTCTCTTAGGAAAGCATCATCACAATCACAAATATGGGCAGTTTGAACCACGGCATATGCACAAGGGGGGTGGGGGGTGGGGTTGCCATAAATCTCTGACCGCAGAGGAGGGAGCGGGAAGGCTGATCCAGGATCGAGCTGAGGATCTTAGATCCTAGAGTGCCACGGAAGGCGTCTATCAGAGCGAGGACAGCCTCTGCACTCGTCTCTACAGATGCATCGACGGGGTGCGTGTGTTGACAGCAGCATCCTCCACCCACAGCACCACCGGAGGAGGAGTTCGTGACCCGCTGCCGAGAGCTTTCTGAAGACGGGCAGTCTGTGAACTGATAGAGAGGGCTGTGCTAATCAAGGAGCATGCAGGGCCTTGTGCTCATGCTCGGGCCCGCTCCTATATCCCCACCCCTGCGTCTACTCCATTTACTCAGTTTTGCTCTCGGAGCCTAAGCTCCTTTTATTTCATGGTGTCAGTTTTCAAAGGCTTGTCTTTTGTCTTGTGAAAAGCTGTGTGACTTAGCCATCCATTTGTGGAGTGGACTTATTGTTGAATTGTTGAAAGTGTCACTTGTACAGAAACACTGGCTAAATCTTCAATGAAACAAAACACATTATGATATAATTCCTTATTAGAATTTACTGGGCTTTTTTATTTGTATTTCTCTAATTTGCACTTACTTACTTAAGCTAGAGGATAAAAAAAGCACCTCTCTATTTCTGTTAAAGGCCAAAATAGTAACTCTTCTAACAGCTGGGGACGCCTTATATAAATACTATAAATGGTCACCCCTTACACAATGCCTTTGTGATATATCATTTGGCTTCACAGTGCCCTAATATCTGGGTAAAGTTTCAGAAGGGTGCCTTTTGGCGGCCTGAGCTAAGTGGTCTTAGCTGTCTGTGATAGGCCTGTGTGCTGAGCAGGTTCTGGAGATAGCAGCTCTCTTGTGGCATGGCTTCTCTCATAGGTCCCTCCCTGGCAGAAAGCAAAAGAAAGGGAATAAAGAGGGGCTGGGAGAGAAAGGAAAGAGGCAGGAGGGAATTGACACAGAGCTTGGCGAGGAGCCAGAGTCGGCCTCCTCGCGTCTAATGTACGAACGGGGATTTATTTAAACAGTGAGAAGAGAGGACAGCTTCACAGTGCCAGATTAATTCCGCTTTTTTATTCAGAAAATAAAAGAGACTTTGAATTATTAAGAGATAGCGGGATTAGAAGCCTCTCTTTCCAACCCCAATCTACGCTCCTTTTAATTTCCACTTTATTAGAATTCTTTTTGAAGTATTTTAATGTGGACAAAAGGAGAAGAAGAGAGAGAAAAGCAGAAAATATTAAATATCAGTTAAACTGCATTAAACATAAGCCTGAGCCTCAAATTTTTTTTCACAGTCATATTGATCCTACTCTTTCACTTCTCAATTATCAACTTTTATTGTAGGTTCAGCCAAGTGCAGAGGCCGATTTTGAAATGAAACGGCTTCTATCTTCTATTCATCCTCGGGGGCTACGGGTGCTGTGGTGGGGTTTCTCGTTCCCTCACACTCTCTCTTCACTTCACTTCTTTAAACCCCACTCAAAATGTGTCAGCCAGGGTGATTGTGTAGAGCTCGGAGGAGGAGGAAGAGCCGGTGGTGGTGGAGGAGGAGGAGGAGGCTGCCGTTCTCACGTCTCCGCGGCCGGGGTCAGCTCGCAGGGTCGTTGGGAATCAACAGGAGAGGACAGACACGGGTCAAACTGTCTTGGTGAAGTGTGCTCCAGTGGACGGCAACAGCCATCTGCCTTAAAGAAAGACCTAAAAACAAAGTCGGACATCGTTTTCAGCAGTCTTGCTATATTTTTAGCCACCCTCTGTTTACTTAATATGCACTTCATGCTATATTTGCTTCTTAGCTCTCCATCTAGGGAACAGCTTGCCCTCACATTACTGGCGAGCCGAGCAGTGCAGCATTGTGCCCTCTACAAATCTCAGCAGCCATAGGAATTTGATTGTGCCGGAGGATTCTCTCTGTCAGACAACCGGTCCATAATCTCTGGCAATTCTTTGTGCAGGAGGATTACCACTGCAAGTGTTACCACATATTTACAACTACTCCACTAACTCTCAACAGGCTCTCCTGCATCCAGCCCAGCCACGGCTAAGCCACGGTTAACATAGGAAATCAAGCTGAGATTTAGGACATCTCCTTCTAAATCTAAGTGTGAGCTGTATCTGTACAAATAATAAGGTGCTGGAGCTTTTTCACTGTTGAGTTTAGCACAGATTTAACCTTGAGGATTACCTGCGTTGAAAAAAAAAAAACCCAGGAGAACACATCTGTTTATGTGTAAAGCACTTGACATCGTCTTCCCCAGGGATAGATCAGTTACCCCACAGTAAACACAAACGCATTCATGTGAAAATGATCCTCTGTAATTAACAATTCCGGTTTACACAGGAGGAGACGGGTAGAGAGGGTGCTGTCTTTTCTTCTTCTTCTGTGGTTAGAGTATGGTTGAGCTGCATATATCTGACCTGAATGTGGCAACGGCCCAAACCCGACGAGCATATTGAGAGCGGGACACAGTTTGAGTTTGTGTGGTGCTTTTCTGCCCACAGCAACACAGTCACTTCATCAATTTCATCATAAATTATCAACACTTCAAATTATATAATAAAAGCTTTGATTCATAAAGTCAGTTTAGTTTTAGCTTTGTGTTGGTTTTTAGTTTAAAATATTTTCCAGTAAAATAAATCAATAAATTCAGGCTACAAGTGTAATTTCACAGTATTTCTGTCTGAACCCTTCCTGAACCCTTGGGTGCCGACGCTTTCCTTTGGATTCAAACAGGATTGGATCATGGTCGGTTGCCAAAATATATAAATAGGAATTCTAATAATTATAATAAATACAAACAGTCATGGGGTTCATAATGACAGTATATAGTGTGTGTGCTGTGTCCAGTTTTCTTTGCTCTTCTTGAAAAAAGCCAAGTGAGGGTCAAGAGGCCGTTTCAGCAGTCCTCCTTTTAGCATCTGTGTCTTATCGCTCCATCAGAGCCCAAGTGTTTTCATTCAAAGTCTGACTAGATAGACCATGTGTCTGGCTGTTGTTATTGAAATAAACTGGGCCCGTGCTGCCACCCCGGCCTTCCCCCCTCTTGCCCCTGTCTATTCTGAACAAGTGTATCTTCAGAAACACGCCAGCTTGTTATGGTAATGCTTTCCCCACATTGTATTTGTGTGTGTGTGTGTGTGTGTGCTGTGGGGTGAGGCTTTGCCTTTGGGGGGTTTATGGGGGACAAACCCAACAGGATGTACTAGGGCAGGGCTTGTTATGACAAAACAAGGCATGACTTGAAAAAACACTAAACAAAACATATCCAATCTATGTGCTCGTACAGTTAATTCTACTTTTAGACATTGTAAAAAACCTACAACTGTGTGGGATTTAACTGCACTGAAAGATTTCTAACACAAAAATACTGCTACAGAAATATTAAGTGAAATCTCTTAATATATTTCTGTTCTCTGACACTTCCACTGTCTCTCTCTCTCTCTCTCACACACACACACACACACTCACACACACACACAACACACACACACACACACACACACACACACACACACACACACACACACACACACACACACACACAAACCAAACTATTATGTCAGCTAGACTCATGGCATATGTGAGATCTTATTTCCATCATTACAAAAATGCTGGGCACAAACTGACAAGCATAACCTAAGCACTAAATGGAAATCATCCAATATCTGATGCTAACAACAGCCAACAGTAGGTGGAAAAGTGTCGCTTCTGTGACAAGAGAAATCCCTGGAAAATAATCCGCTGGAATGTTGACTGGATGGGTTTAGGAGGAAGAACTACAACTGTGGCTGGGCAGGAAATAGTCCTCACACAGTCAGTCCTGCTGCACTGAGGGGTCCTGCTGTATAATTAAAATAGCAATGAATTTAACCCCCAGACAGGAGCCTCTCTAAAAGGCAATTGTGGGGCTAGATAGCATATAACGAATCATGTGCACAGGAAAATAAACAGAGAACAATGTCAAAACTCTGTGTTGAAAGAATAGCGATAAGGATCATCTATTTAAACAAACCTAATGCTTGACTGCTTGTTGTGAGCTACATTTCATACATAAAATATGTTCTGTCACTGATATTGCCCCTTATCTAAGGGAGAGAGGCAGACAAAATTTGCAGCCTGTGTGCAAGCAATGGGCTGTTTGTGGAGAGTGATAGAGGCCCAGAGCTGGAGATGCATGGCAGATAGCATCTGTCTGTCTGTCAGGCGTGCAGGCGGGCTGGAGCGGTGGGAAACACAGGGAGACAGAGACAGAGGAGGGGGCAGGAGAGTGAGCGGAAGGACCATCAGAGCAAAAGGCCCTGCCTCCTGAGGAAATAGGTGACTCCCAGCACGCTGCCCTCCTTCCCACATCATGCACACCCTGTCAAATGCCAGTTCACTTGTAGGATGTTCCCCAGTGGACCATGACAACAAAGAGAGGAGTGTAAACAATACACAAGCTGCCAGCGCTCCGGTGGGGCGGCACGTAAACGTGGGGAACGGTACAGCAACAGGGACTGTGGGTCAGGTTAAGCTCAGTCACAGAGGTTGCGGGGTAACTGTGAAACTGCGAGGCGGTTGTCTTCAGACCTTTGCTGCGATCCAATCAGAGCTTTGCCGTTATCACGCTGACCCCCCTCATTATGTAACTGACCTTGGTGTTAGAGGAGCGCTCATGATGAATTAGTCGGGTGAACTGAGAATAGACCAGCGCAGCAAAGTCAAGGCTGCAGCAGCCCAGGGGCAGATACTGTTAACTGGTAGGGGACATTTCACATTACAAAAGCACAGAGGTCAGGGTGACCACTGAGCCCTGAATGCAACAACAAGAGTCCTCTATTCATTCTCCCTCATGATGAAATGATCACAATCAGCTGCAAGTAGGCTTCATTGTTTGCATTTATTTTTACATTTATTTCTTATAGGCACGGTATGTGAGAGGGCAAGGGTGCACACATGCATTAGTATACATGTAGAAGTGTTCAAATGCAATTGCCACTCTTTCCCGTCCTGACCTGTGTAAACTAGGCCGGATATTTAAACAGGATTATCTGTTGGAATAAGGTCTGAGATGCAAGATGCTTACCGTGCTGAAAAATTCTATTTGTCAGATCACTGGCTTTCATGAATACTTAAGAATGGATGGGGGGAAAAAAATCAACAGCTGAATATCTCAGACTAATTACACTTGTAAACACAGTGAGGCATATGAAAAATAAATATATGCACTTAATTTAAAGAAAGAGGAGCAATTTTAAGTCAATATAGCATACATTTGGAGGATTGTAACTACTCGTGCTAAGCACGGAGGTGAATGACGGAGCAGGAGGGATTACCAGGCGATGTCACGTTGCAGGTGACTGACCTGAAGATGAACACTGCTCCACTTCCTTTCTGCTATTTGCACATAACTATTAGCAGAACTTAGTTGAGGAATGAGCCTGAGAGCGTATCACAATTGGATTTGTGAAGTGGAGTGGAAAAACTACTGGTTATCAATATGCAAACCATTGTGTAAATCTCTTTTGCATACTGTTGTATCAGAATTGTCCAGTTAATTTGAGGCTGCTGGGGAAAACGCACCGTTGTTTATCTGACACATTGGCTGAACGGATCAATATTCAGCCGCTGTCTCCTATAAATTAATTTTACCCTACATGATGTTGTTTGTTAATGTTGTGTACTGTTCTTCATGTCCATACCTGAGCATGAAAACACAGGACAGCACATAAAAGTCACTATAGCTGATGCACAATACATCAGTAGACATTGATTAGACCTTGCAATGACATTCATACATTTTACACAAGATGGCTGAAGACCTTAAACTTCAAGGGAAAAGAAAAAGCTCTTTAAGATTATTAAGATCAGATATGACAGTAATGCAAACAACTGCCTTAAAAATCAATGGCATACTTAAGCTCCAGTGAGTAATTATTTCTGTGATTAGTATTGATCAGCAGTGTGACTCTGTCAAGTTTCCATTTTATCGGTGCTGAGACAGTGCTGAGATGTGTGTGTGTGTATGTGTGTGTGTGTCAGTACAATTCAGTCATAACAAATCTGTGGAGGCCCTTTTTTTTTTGTTTTCTATAAATTCTTAAATAAGAATATTCAATCCACACAGGTGATTCTCACCAAAGTTAGTTTACTTCACTGTTTTACACAATTGAGTGCCTCTTAAAAGCAGCCAAACATAGATCTATACACTCATTTCCTTTACCAAATATGTTTTGCAGGAAATGTACAATGTGTCTTGACAGGGAATAAAATGCTATATTTTTACATGTCACAGAAAACACAGGAACTTTATCAATATGGATGTGACGTTCACTGTTGCACATTATACACATCTGCAGATGTTGAAGTCTACTTGCTTGAGGTTGCAAAGTGCCGCAGGTTTAGTGCAGAACCAAAAATGAACAGGTATTTTCTAGTGGTACGTTTTCTAATTCGATATAAATGGACTTCATGCTGGTACTCTTAGACTTGACACTGAGCTTTCACTTTCTCCCACCTACGCACTGTTTATCAGTTTCCCAACCACCTACCAGCCATGTAAATGAAGCATTACACCCTCACAGAGGTCCATAAACTGTATACACTGCTGTGATGTGTGAAGTGACTGGAAGCTTACATACATCTATCATCTCCAGGTTACATATTGTATCTGTTACTGTGATAATACAACATGCGTTCAGTCCAGCATTTACACAAATGTTAGTGTATCAGTTCTTTGTAATTTAGGTTTTGTATGTTTACTATTTTCCACTATACTTTTACATTCAACACACACACACATACACACACATTTCCTCCACCACTTTCCTCTGTTGTGTTACTAAAAGGAGAAGAGGCCAAGATCAGTAAGACAAGTGAGTGATCTATAGTTTTTCCTGAGACAGATTGTCTGGAAGGTTGCAGAGATTAGTTACATCTGGGGCTTTTAAGAATGCTGCAAATTGTGGCCTTTCTTTAACGCGCCGATAAGCCATTAAATAGAGATGAAGGGAGCTGCCTTATCAGCCCCGCTGCTACCCATAAATCACAATTGCCTGCTCCCCTCCTGTACCCCTGGTGGTTTCTATCTGCATCCCGGGGCTGGCAAGATCCCACCATCACCGCTGCTGCCACCACCATCACGCAGTAATCACACTATTTGCCTCCTAATTCACCCTCCACAGACAGTGCATTAGAAGCATTCTTTCATTACGTTCCCCACTCATCTGTTCTCCCTTTCTGTCTGTTCTTCTCTGCCTGTCTTTCCTTGTGTGTATTCACAAGTCTTCAAACGGGGGGGAATCAGTCTTCCTGCGAGTGCTATCAGACTTTAATCCACAGAAAAACACTGACACTTCACTACCAATTCAAATGAATAGGATGTGGAAACAGCCTTTAATGGGATATTGTTCTCCTTTTGTCTCATTCAAACCAAAAGGAAAATAGAGTGGATAGCATAAGCTTTAATGAGCTTGTGTAAGTGACTCGCATTTAATTATTTCTTTCTTCCTCAATAATTCTATGGCACTGACAGTGATTTTGTTGTGCTTGCCTGACAGTTTAAATTGCCTGAGCTCAGGAGAGGCTGAAACAGAAATAATATAACAATCCAACCTCAGGAACAAGTCCAAACCAAGCAATTCAGTACAAATGGGGTTTCTAATAAGAAACAGAAACAACAAAGTGCAGATAATAAACACATCAGCAAGGGCGCAAGCTTGTTTTATTCTAACACTTTGTAAAATGGACATTTCTACCAAAAGTTTAAAGGAATATTCAAGTACTGAAGAATGTGATCATTTCTTGCTGTCTTGATTATTACTATTTTCCACACCACTAAAATAGCATCAGGGTGTCTGTTCCACTGCATTTGTGGGAAAGTTCCATACAGTAGTGTGTAAATTTAGTAGTTTGCAACTTAAAGTCTGAAGTGGAAAATCTGTAGATGGGAGAAAAAAAGTAACTAGTAATAGTAATAGTAATAGTAATATTACATGTGTCGTTAAGTGTGCTGTGATTGTAACTTCAGGCTTCATGAAGCTGGAAGCTGAAAATATCTTTTGGTAGCAGAGCGCTCCATGACTAATATGTGAGGAGGTCAAGGGGATGACAGCTACTGGGATATTAAGAGTTTTATTATTAGGAGAAGATGAGCTCTTTCTTGTTTGACTGTTGGGCCTGTTTGTAGACATGCTTTTACACTAAACTCCTCTATGCTAAGCTAACTGTCTCCTGGCTTCACCCGCGTACTTGGCACACAAACACGAGTGTGGTTCAGGATTGAGCGTCTGATCTCTCATTACAACAACACACATTAACACAGAATGACTCATCCAAAAGCTACCAGGTTGACTTAGTATTTATGTAAATTTAACCTACTAGCAGATAAGGTCTGACAGATTTTATGTAATTGTTACTTTTACCTCCCCATAAAAGAAAAATGACAAAGCAAAAAGCAAAAATCAGCTTTACATACAATTACATATACATTAAAAACATGGTGGCTTTTGTTTTCTTTGACTAGAACTGCAACTACCATGAATAAAAACTATTAGTTAATTTCTTAATGAATTGTGTGTTGTAGATAAAAGTTTAAGGTTACTATCTGTAAATAGCTTGTTTTTTAAGAATACTTTAAAAACCAAAGATATTCAGTCAAATTCTCTAGAATTCAGAGCTGAAGTTTAAATAATCTGTCAATTAATGGATTAATCAGTTTATTGGGTTTGCTCTGCTTTGAACTTAAAATAATGCCAGTGCAAATCATCCAGAGGTGTTGTTACCAAAAATACAGTGCACTCAACACTAGGGTTTTGGTGGTGATAAAATAATAGACCTGCACAAAAGCTCTAATATTTCCCTTTAAAATCCTTCTAATTACTGAGAGACCTCTGCACGGCCGTGCATGTGCTTATCACAGTGCACCTGTGTGGCAGGTGATAGAGGTGAGAGCGGAGGCAGCCTACGTGGCAGTAGCAGGGCTGATGGAGCAGCTAAGCCTGAGCAGGAGTTAACGGCGTAGGCTTGGCCTGTGCTGTGTTGCTGGAGACCTAACTGGAGACAGATTAAGGACTGTGCATTTATCTTTGCTTGTAAATGAGTGACTGGCCAGTGTTGTTACTGCCAGGCCAGGGTATTGGAACAAGAGGCTTAAGATGCTATCGGAGAATGCTGTGCCTGCAGGCACTCTGAAGATTGTAAGGCACAAAAAGACAGTGGGAAAAGTGTTGACAAACAACCAGGGGTTATTAAACATTAATTATATGCTAAGCTAACTCTCTCTCTGACCCATCAACACAAAGCTTATGAGACCTTTGGGGTTCACCGTCCCTTTATCAAGGTCAAAAGTCATCAGTTCACTTTGATTGGCTTGGAGCTTCGTGTGTTAAATAGACAATGAGTATCAAGGCCCTTCACTTGTCCTCTTCTGTTTGCAAATGAGAAAAGTCTACAAATGGTTTTGTGATTTCTTTGATATGGGTTCATCTTGACACAGATATACTACAGAATAGTGGGTGTGTGACAGTTTGGTGAAGTGGTGAAAACAAACCTTTGACGCCACGGGAAAACAACGGTATTTGGCGTGAAAGAGAATGGTTGGCATTCCACACTGTGACAAATAATTTCACTTAATCCACCAGGAAAACCACTACGGGCTCCAGTAAGTTTGACTGTGATTTTAATACAGGTTTTACTCACTCTACAATCTGGTATTATAGCACAGCCTATTTTATTTAAAAATTAAACGTGTGGGACAAACTGTAAAATACAGTATAGAGGCTACCAACAGCTTTCATGTTCTCAGTGATGGTCTTAGCAGCTTGACATGATCGTGCTATACACTACATAAACATGAATATGATATATACAATGATTTATTGATGTAAAAATGTTGCATGTAGCAGTGTGAGTCTCAAATTAGGGGACTTCATACTTAACATGTCAGAATTAATCAGACTTGGAGCTCTACTTTAATTCAAACGCCTGTGACTCATGACTCACTTTAGGCTCGACAGCAGCTGTGACACCTTGACACCTGTTCTGACAATCTGTCTTTGCCTGGCAGATAGATAAAAGTAATGTTTTTCAGTTTCACATCCACTCTGAACGAAAGCCACCAGCAGCCATTGAGACTACAGTGTGAATGGAGATTACCTCCTAAAATCTCCTGTATCCCTTCTAGACACCACCCAGCTGCAGAGACACTTGGTAAATTGGTATTTTGGAAGACATGCTTCTGAAGATAATTAGCTTTACTTTCAAGGATTACACTACTGACAACAAAACAAGAACTGCAGGCAAGAATGCTACAACTTCCAACTTTGTACCATGTGAGATTTCACAAAGAAAGGTTAGATCAAAGGGCTAGTTACTTGGTAAGGAACAGGACAGACGAAATACTTAAATAATGAATGAGGACCGTTTGTGACACAACACATAGCAACAAATTGGCAACAGTAAATATTGAAAGCATTTTACAAAAGCAATAATCAAGAGGTCCTGAAGTAGGTGTTGTACCTCCAAAACAGACAAGACCTAAATCCTTAGTTGTATTTCAAGTAGCTACACAAGCCCACGTGATAACAAATCATATTGCCTCTAAATGGCATTATCTTCTTAAACTGCATTTAAATGCAATGTTACACATTGTTTCTATCATTGCATTAATGTTAGACACGCTTAAATGTCAGGTGATCATTATCAGGTCATGCAATTACAGTGTAAGAAAACACGTTAGAGCCCCTCCTGGGGCTGTTTGGGTTCTGGGACTCCTAGATCCTCAGTGACAGACTCCAACTACTATCAGAAAATCATAGGGACACTCGTGAACCATGTGACAACTCATACAGGAAGTCACAAAATATCCCAGGAAAACATCCAACGAAGGGAACTCTTACACCAGTGAAGGTCAGTTATTGTGACTCCAACCTGCTCATTGCTCCGGCCATTATCCTTACTTATCTGGTTCCACTAGACCTACTAGTACCAGTCTTGTCAGAAATGTACAGCTGTCACACATTTAAAGAATTGTTTAATCCTATCCTTACCCATGCAAAGAGCAGATACTTGGCAGCATTATCCAGTCTTACATCTGCATGGTATTTTAATCTCCAGTGGCAGACCTAACTTAACACAATCAAGCCAGACTCCACCAATCTCACCAATAGCCCCTCAGAAAGAAACATTTACAACTGATGTCAATTATTTAAATGTAAATGTTCTAATTTTGAAGATGATTAAATATTTGAGC